>NC_086316.1:40351344-40656229 GCF_963924245.1 Chroicocephalus ridibundus
CACTGGCTGGAGTAGCTGCAGTGGCTGCCACCATGGTTGGAGTAGCTGCAGTGTCTGTCGCAGGGGTTGGAGTAGCCGCAGTGTCTGTCACAGGGGTTGCAGTAGCCTCAGTGTCTGTCGCAGGGATTGCAGTAGCCGTAGTGTCTGTCACAGGGGTGTGAGTAGCCGCAGTGTCTGTTGGCCTGGTTTCCATCTCTTCCCCCTGAGGGTGCTGCATAATTCTGAGCAGTGCCTGGTAGATACTGGCCAGAGCCCAGCACAATGTGGTGAGTTGTGCCTCTCTAGAATAGCCACAGCATTTTCCCTTCAAATATTCTACCACTTTATCAGGGTCCTGTAATTGTTCAGGGGTGAAGTCCCAAATGACTGGAGGTGAGAAATTCTCTAGGTGCCTGCCCATGTTCTCCCACATGCCATGCCACCCCTGACTATCCAGCCTCAGAGCAGATCTCTGGGTGGTAGTCTTAAATAGCTGTTTAACCCTAAAGAAGACCTGGCACACATTCAGGAGACATAACACTAGGACCAGTCTTGTTTGAGCATCCCAAGGATATTCAAAATTCTCAAAAGCAGTTACACCTGGCCTGAAAGAGAAAAGGGAGGCAAAAGAGCTGGGGAAAGTGTCCCTCCCCTGTTTCTCCCATAGACTGGGTGTAATTATTAATAAATTCTGAGAGATGGTGCCCAAGGTACGGGCAGGAGACCAGTACCACATAAACGCCCCAAAGTAACTGTCTAACAAGTGATGTTATCATATCATAAGCCAACATTGCACAGGACGGCACAATGATAATCCTGATCCCTCTCCCAGAAGTAACAAACAGCATCAGAGGGAGTACGTAAGCCATATAGGGATTTACATAACACAGTAGAATAAGCCAAGCAACATGGTGACCAATGACTATTTACCTAATACAATAAACGCATAGAACAAATTCATTTTTACAAGCTCTGGTTGGATTTTTTGTTGTTATCTCAACCCTTCAAGCCCTACGTTGGGCACCAAAAAGGACTGTCGTGGTTTGGCCTCAGATGTCAACAAAGAGCAACATGCGGCTCTCTCAAGCTTTCCCAATATGGGAAAGAATTGGAAGAAAAAGGCAAAACTCGTGGGTTGAGACAAAGGCAATTTAACAGAACAGTAAACAGAACAAGAAAACAAACATGATTAAGGAACTGCTGCTCACCGCCACTCTCGAACCGGACCCAGGACGCCCCAGCCCGCTCCAAATGGCAACTTCCTGCTGCCTCCCCAGGCAGCTCAGAGTGAGCATGGCTCACATGGCATGGAATACCTGTCCCTGCCAGAGCCTGGGGACAATTAACCCTATTGCCAACAGAACCAGGACAGCATACAGTATCATTGAAGAACTATTCAAATTTAGTTCCCTGAGGAAAGAAAATATGTTGGGTTTCTGGCTTTTGTACAGTGTTTTCCACAGAAGATTCACAGGGGTCACAGTGTTGACCAATGAGGCATCACTGCAACAATTTTTTAGAAATTGGGCATAGTGGTCATATACAAACTTGTTGGTGGCCATGTTTCAGACTGTTTGAGGTAAGCCAAGTTCAGTTTTCTGCTTGTACAGGATTGCTTTCTCCAGCACATTGATGCGCCCTTCGTTGACAATAGTTTACCCATGTATTTGAAGCCATGCTATATACAAACATTTTTCTTTATTGAACAACATAAACCATCATTGAGAGTACAATTCTGGGAACAGATGTGTAAAGATTATAAACTTTCACCTCAAAAGTCAGACGAGATTTGATGAGTGTAATTTCTAATGTTACACTGAGTGAACGTAACCTAAATCAAATATTTAACCTTTACATGTTACATCAGAACACTATGAATACAAAATATTAAAAAATGCAAGTGACCTAAAATGTTCATATAATTTTAAGACTAATTAAACAGAAAGGAGAAACATATTCTTAGGCATTGGTTAAACATTACCCTTGTACCTTCTTTTTAACCTCCAGTATGGCCTATGCTGGTTCATACCACCAGCTTGTCAAGTCTTTCACACGAAGTTGCATCTTAAGTATATCTGAAAGATATGTATTCCTGTAGTATTACAGCTGTCTTGGAAATTGCAGTTTGATGGAACACTAAAAATCAAAACTCTTCTCAGCTTAGGTTTATTAAAGCTTCCACCATTCACGCTACAGAAAGTATGACAATGCAAGTCTTTTTATATTTTCTAAACACATTTGTCTCTTAAATTTTCCCTTGCTCTTTTACTTAGAGCCTCAACTGAATGCAGTTGTGAAGTATTATTATTTTGAAAAAGTTTGTCTTTATGAAGTTGGATGTATCTACCCATGTAGTTTATAAAACTCTTTTGTGCTTCCAATAAAGGCTCATATATGTTTAAGTAATTATTGCTTTTGTTTTTATTTATTATACAAAGTAATGCAGAAAAGTAACCTACCTATGATACTGTTTGGGAGAGTACCTCCATGAAATCTTTGAACTGTGATCAACTGAATGCTTTGTAGGGATTAAAGAACAGCTTCTCTATCTTTTTTTTCTTTTATTCCTCACAAATTAATCATTGGAGCTGTGCTTTTAAAACAATTGTCTGAATTCATTATCCTGTTACACCAATAGAAGTCTAATGTTAACTCCACTGACTTCAGAGTCATAATGCTGAAATAAAGCCCTGATTAATGAGCTCCAATCTGTTGTATTTCAGAATGTATTTACTCACAGTATTTTCAATCACAGCTATACTGTGTTGAGTTTGTAAGCCATTATTCCTTTCTGTAAGTTTTATGTATTTCACAGTAAAGCAGTCCCCACTTGAGGTACCTCAGGTGGCCTGCCAAAATTGCACTGATATATAGAAAAGGAAACAAAACAAAAAAGTCTATAGAATCTGAGTTCTCCTGAGAGGGCTGTAATTTCTGTACCTACTTGAGATACTATTAGTGCTTCTTAAACTGTAGTGTAACTTTTAGACACAATAAAACTGGACACTTTAGGAATATATAACATAAATATAGTTCTCAGCTGTTGTCAATATGTCAAATTTGAGGAAATTTCTTCAGTTATACTGGGACGTCAAATGGACATGAGATATAAACCTAGGTGACATATGAGTCCAGAAGACAACATAGTTCATATTTCCACTTTCTTCTTAAATCTATATAGTACAACTTCAGCAAAAGGCATTTTTTTAAACTCTTGGACGGTATTTGAGATTTTTTTAAAAAAAAAAAAGTAAGTAATTAAATTGTGTTATGATGGAGCATCAGATGAATGCCTGTCCCTCTCAGAAGACTGACTCAAAGACTTTTAGGCCTTGCAGTATTTACTGTAAGATCCTCCTAGATATAAGTGAATCTCACAATTCATATTTTTGAGGGTCCTATAAAAAGAATAAAAAAAAAAAATAAAAATCCCCCAAATCTGCATGATTTGGGAAGCTAGCCAGGAAGACTGGTTCCAAAATGAGCATAGGTTTGAATGTGGCTCCTAGTAATACAAATACCTAATTCAAGACTGACTGTAACAGAAATATATATTCTAGATCCACATGTGTGAAAATTATTCTAAAAGCAAGAGAATGTTGTCCCCTTCTTGATACAGTTTATGAATAAAGGGTAATATAATTTTTTTCAAAGCTTGTAGACCAACCATATCTGTAACACACACACACTTCATATATGGGTTTGTCTTTTAAGTTTCATTACTAATGCAACCATTCAGAAATCCCTTATAAAAACAAAACTCTTACAGGCAATGTTGGTCCTGCTTATCTAGGAAATTTTTATGTTTTCTTTAGAAAGCCAGACTATTGTGGTGGCACAAGTGAAAAATGGTTTAAGAAACTCAAGTGCAGCAGCAGTTTAGGAGGAAGGAGGGAAAGGTGGGCTGCCACCTGCACGGTGCACAACAAACATATGATGTGAATAATACAAAAATAATGCAGCCTTGGAACTGAGACAGAAAATGTGGTTTATTTTTTCTTACTGTACCTCTTCTATCTCTTTACTCTTAAAATTCTGCCCTCTGTCCAGAATGTAGCTGTAAACCAGTGCAGAACACTGCAGCCTTCCTGGCTTTGAGAATTACAGTAAGAGGCAAGGGAGAATATTTGCAATATAAACCAAATAGTTAATTCAGAGTTGAACTGCTATAATTCTTGCTCTTGATTTATTTATTAAATTGACTGTCTTACCACTATTTTACATCTTAAAGTTGCCTAAATACATTTTCTGAAAAATAATACTGTAAAATGCTTCATGACAGCAAAGCCAAATTTTGTTCCTTAAGGGGGCACTGAAGCTTCTGTTCCAAAGCCATATTTTTTACAAAAAAGATCCAAATTGACTAACACTTCTGGGGGATACTTCATCTTTTTCCTTTATCTCAAAGAACTTTAACAATTTTTAACAACAAATTCTCAGCTAAATTCCTCTTCTATTTTACTTTGCCCTACTCGCATATGCACAGTGGCACTATAACATAATATCTCTCACAGAACGGTTCTTGCCTTACAGTTACATTTTTTCTGAGTTTTCTCTACATGCTTACTTTCAATTGACAGAAAATGAGCTGTCTGGAGTTGCATGTTCAGCCACAGCAGTTTACAGTACAATTTTTTTTATAATTTTCATTGGTATAACTAAGAGTAGAAACGAAACCATGGTGTCACTAAGGCAAATTTCAAAATTTTTATAAACTACTAAGGCCTGGATCTAGCCCAGGTTTATTTGTAGAATTGCATCCCTAGTAGTTGATAAAACGTATAAAAACACCAAAATTCAAGTGCTCTGAATAAGATGTTATTTCCATGTATTCTTTGAGGTAGAAGAATCTTTAAACTTAATATTCACATTTAGTATTTTAAATTTGTAGAAACCTTAGCAGTGTATGTGAAAATCATTGTGTATCTTCAAAGCCTTCATTCATGTGTGTGTGTACATATAGAGGACAGCAAAGAACAGATTTTTCAGTAAAATTCATCTTGTTATATCCACAGATGGATGTTAGACTTCTGCATCACAGTAGACTTAGTGAAGATTTTGTTTCTTAATCTACTGAGGAGCAGTAATAATGCCAACACAAGCTGAGCTGGCAAGTACTTTGCATTCAGGTGGCTAAATGTGTGTACTCATTTTAGCTTCTGGGATTGATTACATAAAGAAATGACATGCGTGACCCTTAATCGCATTCATAAAGAATTCTTCACCTGACCACCAGAAAAGCAAAAAAAATCGTGTAGAACATGATTTCTGTAAAAAAATTTGATAAATGCTCTTTCTGTATTTTTTGATAATTTACATGAGTATGAAAATCAAGATGCTAAAGAAAAGACCTTAAAAGTTTACAACTTTTGTCTATAACTGAGATATCTAATTTAGCTATGATTCTATAAGGGAAATTTAATTTATAATGATTCTTAAATACTTACTGTGATAATGAATAATGGAAGTCTGTTTTTTTATGGCTCAGATTGGATAAATCTATTCTCTAATTTAACACCCCCACCTCCCCCTGTGCTTTCCGCTCAGATGCATGAAACGAAAACTCTTCCCAATCTCTATCTCTTAATATGATCATCATGCCTCAAATTCACCAGATTTATATCTCGATTGATTTCATTAGAGATGCTTACTTGGTGGATCATATTTTCTGCATCATGTAGTATAAGCCAACAGGTTCTCAAATATGGATTTACCACACATCTGAATTTCCATGCCTAAAGAGCTAGTTGGTTCCTTAAGTCAGAATAGTACAAGTTTATATCTGGGGTGAAAGTTCAGATCTTTAGGTCTCAGATGTGAGCTTAACATGCCCTATCTCATAATTGCTCACTTACATTGACCTTGATGTAATACAGGTGTTACAGGTGCTCCTCTCCTCTTACTAAGACTTAGATGCTGTCTTTGCATTTAAAGAATTACTCCACTTCTAATTTCATCAGCCTTCCACTCCCTGGCCTCATGTGGTTTTGACTTGCATTTTACAGTGTGATTGAGTGGAAAAAAGACAACTTAATTACACGCTGCCCACCGAATAAATATTTCAGAGCACCAAATTAACCAGTTATCAATTCTTTTAGCCTACCAATCGCTTTGCTTATATTTTCAAAGGGAATCTAAATATTTTTATTTCTAATGTATAAAAGTACTTCAAAATTATTTGTGTTTTTACCCCTTCAGATTTCTGTCTGTGGCCTATCTTCCAAAAACCTATCAGTAACTACAAAGGAATTGCACAGAGATCATCTGATTGTCCATGTTAACTCTCGAAAATTAGTAATTATCACGTTTTAAATACTGTGATGCTAAACTCTCTACATTACTGTGAGTGTTACTACAATAATTTTATCATTCATTTAACAATACTAACATGTTCTGAAGTGCTATTACAGTCTCAAAAGAGAGAAATTGCCATTGGTATTCTAATTTCTTTGAAGCTAGTAATTTGAGATTTGTGAAAGGACAAACAAATTTCACAATGTAATACCTAAAAAAAAGTATATCTAAAACCAGCCACACTCACCATCTTCCTGTGTTGATTAACTGTTAATAAAAGAGAACATTTGACACCTCTTTTGGAGTTGTTCAGAGGGATTCTTATAGTGATAGATAGCGCATATAGCTAGTGGGTACGGTCTAATATTTGAGTTCAATATCAATAGGATGCTTCTGTTGTGTTTTGTCCTTAGGAAACTATGTTAGTAAAATACAGAACTCATGATTAAATGTATTTTTCAGTTTCTCAGCCTTGGATTCTCTGAATTGTTCTCTCCCTCCATATGCAATTATAAACTACCACTGGTTCTTTGAATTAGTGAAGACAAGTACTGTTAACCTAATCTTAAACGACAAGTGTCAGTGGGGGAACTCTTCAAGAAAACTTGCTATGATTAGATGAGGCACTAACTTTGGGATGAAAGCTACGTATAGACCTCAAGTCCATTTACTGCAAAATTCTTTCAGGCTCTAATAGGACAGAGTGTAATTAGGTACGTCCAGACAAACTCAGAAATATAAAAACTCTTTTACGTATATTAACTGAATCTCCACTTTAATGATAAAACAGTACTAAGCAAATATTCAGATGGCAGACACACTTTAAGTCTAGTACACTTGGGTGTAAATTCATTTTCAGGGACATAGTGAAGCAAGTGGTTTTTTACGCTTAGCATCTTCCTTCAATATAGCAGCTGTCATTGCTGAATCTCTGCATCACAGGACCTGTTATGAGTCTGTTCCAGTGGTAAATCAGTCTGAGTGTCCACAATGTTGAAGTGCAAAACGTTCTTACTAAGCAAGTGAGCCATCCAAGTCTGAGAACAAAACCAGAATTTTAAACTCCCTCCATTTAAAGCCTAGAATTGCTACACTTTTAAGTCCAACCAGAGGTCACCTTTAACATCACTTGTCATATAATTCTGCTTTAGTAGTGGTCATATTCTGTAGTGGTATATATAGGAACCAGAGGCACACTTACCACTAGAACTTAAACAAAACGAGAAATAATGATCACTAGAAATGAAGTAGTTTTACAAAGCCATGACTGAATGGCTTTGTACTGTAAGGGCTATTTAAATTTTAACACCAACCCGGCAGTTCCTCAATTTGGCTAATCTTGGCCAAATGAATATTATAAATCAGTCAGATGCATCTACTAAACCTGTCATATCCAGCACCTTCCTCAATGCTGTTTTCTGCATAATTTCTGCTGAATCTTTAATACTCTATTACCCACACTACATAGAAAATATTTGGTGCTGAAAATTTTTTATACTTTTCACCTTCTTGAAATCATGCTTTAAATGTTGAAACCCTGATGTTCATAACTTGAAAGTACAAAATAGAACAACCACTTAGAATGGGGGGGTGGGCATTCAGGATCACTGCTCGGGATGGTGCCAATTCACCAGGCAGTGAGAGTGACTTGTGTCATTATTATTATTATTATTTTTATTATTATTATTATTATTGGTATTGTTGTTGTTTTGTTGTTGTTGTTGTTATTGATATTATTTATTGTTTTCTGGTATTGTTCTATTAAACTGTCTTTATCTCAACCTGCAAGTTGTTTTTTTTCCTTTCCTCTCCTTTTCTTCCTCTTCTCCCTACAAGTCTTGGCAGGGAAGGGGGTGTAAGCAAGCAGCTGCATGGTCCTACCTGCAGGCTGGGGTTAAACCATGACACATGCTCTCTCAGTTCATTTGCATATTGTCTAGTTTTAAATATCTTCTTAAAAAAGAACTCAAAAGTCATTCCTGCCACATTGTTACACCATTTATATTATGCCACCTCGGTAACATTCTTATGTAGAGAAAACACAGAAATATGTATAAACAGAAATATTAGAAATATCATGCTTTGTTAATAAAGCCACTGAAGAAACATTTAGTTCTCACTATAAATTCCAGATTAATAGTAATTTGCACAGAACATACTAATGCCATCTAAGAAAAGCTGTTCTGTTTCTTTGTCCTTTATTGAGGCTGTTGCTAACCTTGGAATCTCTGAAACCTACACTTTTAGAGAAACAATGAAGTAACACCACAGAAATCAGAACACTAGTGTTTTTTGAATCAGTACTTATTTAGGCCTAGAAATACAAAAAGGCTCTAGAACACAGTAGAATTCTTCAACGTTTTGGATAAAGTGAAATGTGCCTTCATATTTTATTGCATTTTAAGTTGCATGTTCAATTTGCAACTTTTAGCTGAAAAACTCAAGCCAAATATACTTCACATGTGATTAAAGAAATTACACCATACCTATCTAAAGATCATTAGTACATGTTACAATGGAACAGGTTTTGAGGGTCTGAGTATTATGCGGTTAAAAAGATTTTGACTATTTCAACTTTTAAAAGAATTCTCTCTGGTAAATAGAAAAGACACTTTCCAGAAACTACATATTTCAGCAGATGTGCGGAAGCAGTTTCATGAGGCATAGTAGAGATTGCTAAAAAAGCAAACATTAAAGCTGCTGTAGGAAAAATTTCTAGGTTCTAAGGCCTGGAAATTGCAATATCACTTCAGAAGGAAGCCTCAAGGGCTTTTCAAAGAAGAGCCCAAGAAACAATGGCACAATAAAGAAAATACTAAACCATACTGCAACAGTCCCTGTGCTTCCATTTCACATTGCTGCAGATGTCTTTTTCCCCATTTGTTTTGGTCCAGTCTGTTTGGAAGTCTATCAAAAGCTTCCTGGGACAACAACTTTTTTCTGTAATATGTAAGTATATAGGCACACACACTCCTGCACAGAGTACCTTAAACAATTCTTTCCTGTATTGTTTGAACATATGACCCTTATTTTGCAATAAAAATAATGAATAACATTACTGACCAAAGTTTATTTCTCTATATATAGAAATCCTAGTCCTTACAGGTCAACTTGCAATATTTTGATATAAGTTATAAGTTTTTATTAGACCTTCATGAGTACAATGACATTGGAATTAGATTTCCATTCTATTTGTCTCATTTCTGTCCCTTGTTTTTATAACTTTGCTTTATCTGCAATAAGCTATTAATTTTCTTTGACAGCACCTACCATCATGCAGATTACAAAACATTTCAGAAGTTAATCCTAAACTTTCTTATACCTTATGAATTGTCTATTTGTTGAGTTATATCACTATAAGCTATTGTTATACCTGTGCTGGTGCTAAAGTTGTGATTACAGCACAGGTAGATATACCCAATACAGCTGTAATCTTCTTGACTGCTCTCATAAGTGTAACTGCAGTTGCAAGGACATCCACTATTGAATACATAACCAGTTATATCATTCCTATTATTAAATAAACTAATGAGGTTAAAGTTAGCTGAGTTGTGGATACATGTGCTGCAATGACACCTCTGGATTTCATTACGGACGTAGCCTGAGGAACTGCAATTGACTAGGAAGAAATCCAATACAGGAGAGAAACAAATACAAAGAAAGAGAATACTTAGAGGAGGGAAACTGCGTTGGCAAATTAAGATTTTGCCCATTCAGTCCTTAGATCACTAAGGAAAAATAGGGGAGTTGATTGAAACTAACCAAAACCATTGAAGTTCATTGATCATAAAAGATTACTGAAAAATGGACGCCGTGGAAAGAAGTAGCAAATTTGAGGATTTTAATCCAGCCTAATTTTTGCATTAATTAAGTTTCAGTTCACATTTTGTTTTCCTTAAAACTAGTCACACTTGTCTTGTGGTTAACATGGAACCAAGCATCTTTTCTTGTACAGGTCAGTAGACTATGTGGGAACTTGATCCTGATATGTTTGCCATGGCAATGGAGAGAGAGAAGCAGTTTGTGCCAGGAAAAGTATTATCAGTAGGAATCTTACATCACTTTAAGGTACTAGTTTCGATTTTATTGTGGTTGACTTCCTTGAATTAACGTTAGAGATGAGAAATACAGTAGCAGTGGAGGTTATTCATGTATGTCCAAAAACTTCCAGACCAGCACATGGGAAGTGGTGCAAGCCTGTAAAATAAGGTAACCACAAATATACAAACAAGTACCAGTATTTCAATATTTTCCTTTAGATACTCCTCTGTTCCTGGGGTCTTTACTTTGAGACATTTTACTGTTTAGAAAGCCAGAACAAAAAAAAAAAAGCACAAATGTTTTTCTCTGTAAGATCTAAAAGCTTTCTACTGATAATTCACTGCAGTCAAACATCAGTTTTGTCGTGGTTTTCGCCAGATTGGCCAATCAGAATGACAGATGGCCCTTCCCCCCCACCTCTCCTCAGAGAGGAGAGGAAGAGATAAGGAGATTTACGAATTTAGAAAAAGAACTAAACTACTTTAGTGAAAATAATAATAAATTAGAAAATAGTAAATAATAATAGAATAATAAAAAATTAAAGAGAAAAAAAATATACAATATATACGAAACTGTATCCAGCTCCCAGGATGACGATCATGTCACCAGCAGACACAGGAAAAGTCCCAGACTGGAGTCAGCGACGGACAGGAGCTGAATTCCGGAACTAGAGCTCCGGACACTCAGATCGGGACCAAAGGCAGACGAACAGACAGGGTCCTCCTCAGACGTCGGCCATTGAAGAAAAAACGAGCCAGAGCCCCCTTTGCCCCTTTGATCCCTCAGCTTTTATACTGAGCATGATGCAGATGGGATGGAATACCCTGTTGGTCAGTTTTGGGTCACCTGTCCCGTCTGCTCCTCCCTGCAGGTGGGACGTCTCTACGTTTCTCTGCTTCTGACCCTCCAACAGGGCAAAACAGCAAAGTTAGCTGACCTTGGTTGTTATAGCAATAAGTATAAGCAAGAACATTTGTGCATACCGTTCCTTGGTATAATCAGGTCTTATCACTCTGAGAGTGAACAGTGTCTGAACAATATGCTGTTAATTTCAGACTTTAGTCAGTTAGCAGAGGCCCAGCTAAAAAGTAAAATTACAAATCAGAAAATTGGTTCTGTTTTACCTCAAACCAGGACAAGTTTGTTTCATTTTCTGCCACCAACTTCTTTTTACTTAGAAAATTGTGAAACAACTTCTCGGTTAGTACCAAAATGCAGCAATTCTTATGTCATCACATGTCATCGCCCAATATTTAGCTGCTAAATTTTAGTCAGTATTAGATTCTTATCCTTGCACTCATTTCATACAATTAGAAAAAATCACTTTGTGTTGACAGATGTCCACATTGCTCTTTTTTTCTTATTGTCAGTTTCAACCCATTGCAATGGGAGTTCCGTTTGTACATAGAAAATTTAAATATTTTTATCCTAATATAAATGAATTTCATAAAGCTTTTAGAAATGTGAAGATTGACCTTTAGAGATCATGTAGTTTATTGAAATAAATCAGGATCAAGTTTAGCTACACATCTAAAATACTAGCAGAGCAATATTTCCTTTCTTCAATTTCTCACACGTATTTCAGATTTTTCCTGCATTCTTTTCTTGGTTGTATCCATGGGATTTATGAACCTGCCCCTTAATAAATTTAATCTGAATTTAACATGTTTCATCTGAGATGCAAGAATACTTTCCTCTTTGCAAGTACTCTCCTCTTGTAACAGAAAGATAGTTTTCAATGGTTCCCTCAGGTCATACTCGGTAATGATAGAAATCACTGTCCTCACAGTAGCTTTCCACAGAAAAAGGACGTTGGAAACTATGAAGTAATTCATCAAGGTCAAAAAATTTAAGTATAAATAGTGGTTTTAAAATCAGCTGTCATATCTCATACCTCAGTGTACTTAATAATCTGTTGTCTGCAGCACTGACTTAAAGGGCCCATTTCCTCATTGGTTTCTATATGGCAATTGTAAAACCTTGATTTTTAGGAAATAAAACTGACAGTCTACAGTGTGATTAATCTAGTTAGAATCCAGGTGCTCTTTTGATTCAAAATTCAGTTCCCTCATTCTTTCAGATGCTAGTTTATTCAACATAGCAAACACAAACAACATTTTTCCACCAAGAATGGTGGTCTTTATTAACTTTCTGAGTATTCAGATGCCAATGTTACTTCTGTTTTAGAGTAGAACATTAAGAAATAGACCATATTGTGAAAGGAGACAAAAGAATTACTGTCCTGGTTCCCCTCTGCCCTTTATACTTAGAATATTCAAAGCAATTTTTTTATTTTCACATAAGGTGAAATTCTTTCTTGCAGAAAAGTTTATGCAAGTACATTTCTTTTCATTGACAAATTTTATGGCATTCTCCAGTATTCCTGGAAGAAGTCAATACCAGATATCAAAAGATTAATACAAAATGAGGTTATGCAGTGAACTGCCCAGATGATTTTTTTTATTTATTTATTTATTTATTTATTTATTTATTTATTTATTTTCTGCAAGTATTCAGTCTCCTGTCTGGCAATGCTGCTTTATATAAATAAAAGTAGCAAACGTACTTCAGCTAACAGTAAACAATAGCTTGGATCAGCTGAGGGCAGCAAAAGGCATTTATATTCGTTATAACATTCAATTATATTCTCCTCTTTCTCCATGAAATTCCCTTGTAGAAAGAAAAATGGGCCTTTTGTTTTGATCGCCATTTTGCCCACAAGCTACCTATTCTTTCTGAATAGGGGTATCAGAAAGGGAAAAAAGTGACGTTCTATGCACAATATAACCACTCATACAAAATATAATCCAAAACCTGCTGAAATAAGCAACAATTCAAATGAGATTATTGTTCTGACTCTGTCCGCGGAAGGGTCAAAAAAATTACTTCTCTAATAGAGCCTAGTATAGCAATTATGTCATCTAATGATGAATTCCTCACAGAAAGTTTGTCCTAGTAAATGGTTTCCATGGCTGCACTGGCTTGAGTGAATAAGGCTTTACATCTAGGCAGAAAGAAGAGGCAAATGTAATTGCAGGTAAGGGGCATGGAAGGGCCCAGTTTGTAATCTGTAAACATGACATTGTACAACATGAATTTGATACTCATTCAACAAAACACCTAAAGATGTAAAGCAGATGGGAAGCGGATGCCCTCTTCATCTCCACGTCTGACACCCCAGCCCAGGCCACGCCTGTTTCTCCATTTCCAAAGGAGAAAAGAACAGCATAATGGAGTAACATTTGTGCAGGAGGATTATTTTAGAGAGACAAATTAAATATATACTCTCAGAAAAAGAAACAAGCAGGAATTACAAAATTAATTAAAGCTTAAGAATTCTTATAACTAAGACAGAAAGTCTAACTGTAAATGAAGGTTTGACTGTAGCTCTGCGTGATGGTCACTTGAGATTTTTCTTCCAGCTAATGATAAGCAGTGGAAACAGCTTGGTGTGGCACACCAGGCAACATGTGCTTGTGTCACTGTAGCTGGTAGTCAGCAGGAACATTTCTTCTGAAAAAAGGTGGTGTTCAAATAATTTTGAGGAAAGGAAAGTACGTATCCACAGTGTTTTCGTCATGAATAATGATGTCCTCCTACAGAGCTGCAAATAGAAATAAAAACAAAGGTCCTCTAAATTTAATAGGAGGGATATTAAACTAAAAAGGAGATGTTAAATCAGAAAGAATACTTCTGAGATACAGTTCTCTTGTAAAATGAGGATCAAAGGAGGAACGTCAGACAGAATTGACACCCAAACAGCATGTTAATTTTGTTGTAATACAGTACGTATACACAGACTATTTAGTCTTTAAGACTGATAGCTTTTCTCCTTTCTTTAAACTGTTGTAAAAACACTAGGTTTTCACACTGAAGAATACATAATTCATTCAGTTTCATTTCCTGACTGTCTCCCCTATTCGTAAATTTTAGCTTTGTCTAAGGTAAGGACTCTGAATTATTTCTACTTGTTTACTGCCAAGGGGTTTTGTGAAGTCCCTACTTTTCACTCATTAAAAACTTTCTAGGTCGAACTTTTTATATTATCCCCAGGCCAGGTTCAGGCAGTCTTAATTAAAATGGCAATTAAGTAAATTGACCTAGTATATTTTGTTGTGGGGAGTAGACTTAAAAAATTTAAATTATTCAGTATATGAATTTTTCTGGCAGATTAATGATGCCCATTTGAAACTGTTTGAAACATTTGAAACATTGTGATCTCAATGTTACTAATTTAGATCTCTATCTCAGAATATATCAAATATGTTTTCAAAAATCATTATTACTGTCAAATGCAAAGACACAGAAGAGACAAGGTAGACAAGAGAAGGAAAAAAAAAAGAAAATTGAAAATGCTGCTGGAGAACCTGTAGACTAATTTTTCTTTTTAATTTCTTAGTAAGATAAACTGCAGTCTGCTGTGTTGGGAAACATTTAAAATGCCAGTTGCATGTCAATAGGAAACAAGAAGTTAGATTATTTGTGGTCTGGCTTTGCAAGTTTGAAGAATCTGTTGTTCTATATCAAGTTAACAAACACAAAGACAAATGTTGAAATCATCTTTAAGTATGGTTTGCTATAGCCAGTAAAGCTTAGTTGTCTGTATGGAGAACAGCTAATAGTGTAACATAAGCTATTATAGAGTTAACTGTCTTTTCACTGATGACAACCATTCCTTTATACTGTTGTAGTTATATTCTTCTCCCCTACTGGTTTCAAGACTGATTGACACAATCCTGAATATGCCTGCGCTGTCTCGCCATTAGTGAAAGTATCACAAAAAGCAGCACAAGCTTTTTGCCAAATAAGTGTATTTGCAGATCATGGCATATTGCCCAGTTTGTTAAAATATCTGACATATTAAGTTAGTAATTTTGAGAAATTTTCAAGGGATGCAAAAAACTCTTTAAAGTTTTCCAGGAAGATGGAATTTCATCATACGAAACTCTGCATTAAGAGTGACAAAGGAAATATTTGGTCACCAGCAGATTCAGACTGGCCAATTGTGGTACTTGCACCAGTCCTCCAGCCCTGGAGAGAACCAAAGAAATAAAGACAACTCTAGATTAAACAAGCATCAGCGAAGGTCGTCCAATATGCAGATGGAAAAACGTATGCTCAGGACACTCACAAGTAGAAATTACTTAACAGTTCATTTCACAAGTTCATCAAATTGTTTCTAGTAGTTTCTGTGCTTTGTTGGACCAAACAGAACAGAGCATCCTCATTAGTTTTCAAAAAGCAAAAGAACCCCACCTTGATTCCTGGAAAGGTGATAGAGCAAATCACACAGACAGAGCTCCCATGGAAGCGTGCAGCCACTCAGGTCTCAGGCTGCAGGGAGTGCTTTAACCTTTCACGGCTAATGCATGGTAGAAAGGATGACAGCTGCGTGAGGTGCAACCAGGTGGATGATCTACTCAGCCTGGTGACAGAGCTAAAAGAGGAAGTAGAAAGGCTACAGCGCATCGGGGAGTGTGAGAAAGAAACAGATTGTTTGAGTCAGGCTCTGACATCCCTGAGAGAGAAAACAAGAACAGCCACCAAAAGAAACCCAAGCTAAAGGAGATTTGGTACCCTCACCCTGCCAGGCTGAAAGCAGTGCCCATAATGAGAGCTGTGAATGGAGGCATGTCTGTGCTAGGGGCAGCAAGTGAACCCTCTCCTTGCCCACCTTCCCTAACTGTGTGCCTCTGTAAAATAGGTATGAGGCTCTTGAGGAGGTAGGCCAGCCCATGGATGATATGGAAGACGGTCCAACTGCACTAGAAGAGTTGCCAGGACCAGAAAGGCCTACCACCTGTTTAACAACCATCTCCACGAGGAAGAAAAGATGGGTTGTAGTGGTAGGTGACTCCCTTCTGAGAGGAGCAGAGTTCCCAATATGCTGTGCAGACCCTCTTCTTAGGGAAGTCTGCTGCCTCCCTGAGGCCCAGATCAGGGAAATCACTAGGAAACTTCCTAGCCTGGTTCGGCCCTCAGACCCGCTGTTGCTCTTTCATGTGGGTGGTGATGAGGTGGCAACACATAGCCCAAGGGTAATCAAAAGAGACTGTCAAAAGAGACTTCAGGGCCTTGGGAAGGTTAATAAAGGAATCTGGGGTGCAGGTTATCTTTTCGTCCCTCCTCCCAGTTTTAGGCAGTGACTCTGAAAGAAGCACACATGCTCAGTGTGTCAACACATGGCTCTGTGAATGGTGTCACCACAATAGCTTTGTGTTTTTTGACAATGGGATGGCCCACATGGCACCAGGCTTTCTGGCATCAGATGGGGTTCATCTTTCTGCAAGGGGGAAGAGGGTTTTCACTCATGAGCTAGCAGGGCTCATTGACTGAGCTTTAAACTAGACTTGTTGGGGGAGAGGGATATTATCAGGCTTGCTTGTGGAAAGCCAAGAGATGACACTCCAAGGTTTGAGGGATGGGTCGCCAGCAAAGGTTCTCAACCTGTTGCTCTGAGATGTGATGGGTACACTGCAGCACACCTGAGGAAATAGGAACTGGAGGGTCACAGATAAATCACCTCAAAGGAAGACCACCTGAAGAGCAGCACAAAGGAAATGTGGTCACTCCAGCCTGTAAGTCAGCTTCATTAGGTGCCCAGCTGAAATGCCTCTATGCAAACGCAGGTAGCATGGGAAATAAGCAAGAGGACTTAGAGACATGCACACACCTCCAGTGCGATGATCTCATTGGCATCATGGAGATGTGGTGGGACAACTCCTGTGACTGGAGTGTTGGAAGAGAGGGACACAGGCTCTTCAGGAAGGACAGGCAGGGGAGGAGAGGAGGGGGTGTTACTCTCTATGTCAATCAACAGCTGGAGTACATGGAGCCCCACCAGGGCATGGATGGGGAGCCAACAGAGAACTTGTTGGTCAAAAGTTAAGGGGCAGGTGACATTACAATGGGGGCCACCTGATCAGGATAAGGAAGTGGATGAGGCCCTCCTTAGACAGATAGGAGCAGCATCACATTCACAGACCCCTGTCCTTATGGGGGACTTCAACCACCCCGATATCTGTTGGAAGGACAACACAGTGGGGCACAAGAAATCCAGGAAGTTCTTGGAATGTGTCGATGACAACTTTCTTCTTCAAATGGTAGAGGAGACAACGAGGAGAGGAGACATGCTGGACCTTGTCCTTACCAACAAGGAGGGGCTAGTGGGGAATGTCAAGCTCAAGCGTAGGCTTGGCTGCAGTGACTTTGAAATGGTGGAATTCAAAATCCTTAGGCCTGCGAGGAGGGCACGTGGCAAGCTCACTACCCTGGACTTCAGGAGAGCAGACTTTGGCATCTTGAGGGACCTGCTTGGGAGGGTAACATGGGAAAAAGCAGTAGAAAGGAGAAGGGTCCAAGGAAGCCCGTTAGTATTCAAGGATCACCTCCTCCAAGCTCAGGAGCGGTGCATCCCAAGAATGAAGAAGACAGGCAAAAAAGCCAGGAGGCCTGCGTGGATTAACATAGAGCTCCTGGACAAGCTTAAAAGCAAAACAGAGGCCTACAGAGGGTGGAAGCAAGGACAGGTTGACTGGGACGAATACGGAGAAACTGCCCGAGTGGCCAGGAAACAGATTAGGCAAGTTAAAGCCCAGATAGAATTACATCTGGCCAGAGACATCAAGGACAACAAGAAAAACTTCTGTAAGTATAGAAGGGGCCTTGGGACAGCTTGTCAAGGGTTTGGGAGCACAAATTGTGTTCTCCTCTGCCCAGTTTTGGAGACTGATGAATGGGTAAACAAGAAAATTGGTGAGATCAACACCTGGCTCCAAAACTGGTGCTACGAGCAGGGCTTTGGGTTCTGTGATCATAGTTTGATCTGCAGGACACTGGGCCTGCTTGCTAAGAATGGGAAAACCCTATCCCAAAAGGGGAAAAGGTTACTAGGCCAAGAGTTAGCAAGGCTCATGGGCAGGGCTTTAAACTAGAAACGAAGGGGGAAGGGGATATAACCAGGCCCACTAGTAATGACCCTAGGGATAAAGGGCAAAGGATGGGGGTGAAATCGGTAGCCCAGCTCGAGTGCAACTACACAAATGCACATAGCATGGGCTACAAACGGGATGATCTGGAAGCCATTGTGCAGCAGGACAGCTATGATGTAGTTGCCATCACGGAAACGCGGTGAGATGACTGCCATGACTGGAATGCTGCAATGAATGGCTATAAGCTCTTCAGAAGGGATAGGCAAGGAAGGAGAGGCGGGGGTGTGGCTCTGTACATTAGGGAATGTTTTGATTGTATAGAGCTAGATTCCAGTGATGATAAAGTCGAGTGTTTATGGGTAAGGATGAAGGGGAAGGCAAATAAGGGAGATCTTGTGCTGGGAGTATGCTATAGACCACCCAACCAGGATGAGGAGACAGATAAAGTATTCTATAAGCGGCTGGCTGAAGTCTCGCAATCGCCAGCCCTTGTTCTGGTTGGGGGCTTCGACCTGCCGGGTATCTGCTGGGAATACAACACAGCAGAGAGCAGGCAGGCTAGGAGGTTCCTCGAGTGCATAGAAGATAACTTCCTGACACAACTGGTAAGTGAGCCTACGAGGGGAACTGCCTTGCTAGACCTACTGTTCACAAACAGAGAAGGACTACTGGGAGATGTGGTGGTCAAAGGTCGTCTTGGGTTTAGTGATCATGAAATGGTCAAGTTTTCAATTCGTAGTGATGTAAGGGCGGGGGGGGGGTTAGCAAAACCTCCACCTTGGACTTCCAAAGGGCAGACTTTGACTTGTTCAGAACACTGGTTGAGAGAGTCCCTTGGGAGGTAGTCCTGAAGGGCAGAGGGGTCCAGGAAGGCTGGACGCTCTTCAAGAAGGAAATCTTAAAGGCCCAGGAGCAGGCTGTCCCCAAGTGTTGCAAGTCTAAAGGGCAGGGAAAACGGCCAGTCTGGATGAACAAGGAACTTCTGATGGGATTTAGGAATAAAAGGAGGGTTTACCACCTTTGGAAGAAGGGACAGACAACTCAGAAGGAGTACACAGATCTCGTTAGGTTATACAGAGAGAAGATTAGGAAGGCAAAAGCCCAGCTGGTGCTCAACTTGGCCACTAACATTAAGGACGACAAAAAAAGTTTTTATAAATACATCAACAAAAAGAGAGTCAGGGAGAATCTCAATCCCTTACTGGATGTGGGGGGGAAAGTTGCAACCAAGGACGAAGAGAAGACTGAGATACTTAATGCCTTCTTTGCCTCCGTCTTCAATAGTCACACCAGCTATCCCCAGGGTGTTCAGTCTTCTGAGCTGGAAGATAAGGGTGGAGAGCAGAACAACCCCCCCATAATCCAGAAGGAAGTAGTCAATGATCTGTTTCTGCACCTAGACACACATAAGTCTATGGGACCGGATGGGATTCACCCAAAAGTACTCAGGGAGCTGGCGGGAGAGCTCACCAAGCCCCCCTCCATCATTTAGCAACAATCTTGGTTAACAGGGGAGGTACCAGATGACTGGAGGGTGGCTAATGTGACACATATCTACAAGAAGGGTCTGAAGGAGGATCCGGGGAACTACAGGCCTGTTAGCCTGACCTCAGTACCAGGAAAGATCATGGAGAGGATCATCTTGAGTGAGCTCTCACCGCAAGTGCAGGGCAGCTAAGGGATCAGGGCCAGCCAGCATGGGTTTAGGAAAGGGAGGTCCTGCTTAACCAACCTGATCTCTTTCTATGACCACATGAGCCACCTTCTGGATGTGGGGAAGGCTGTGGACGTTGTCTATCTGGACTTTGGTAAGGCCTTTGACACCACCCCCACAGCATTCTCCTGGAGAAGCTGGCAAATCATGGCGTAGACAAGTGTACTCTTCGCTGGGTTAAAAACTGGCTGGACGGCCGTGTCCAGAGAGTTGTGATTAATGGGGTGAAATCCTCTTCACGGCCAGTCACCAGTGGTGTCCCTCAGGGCTCAGTTTTGGGGCCAGTTTTGTTTAATATCTTTATCAATGATCTGGATGAGGGGATTGAGTGCCCCCTCAGTAAGTTTGCAGATGACACCAAGCTAGGTGGGAGTGTTGATCTGCTTGTAGGTAGGAAGGCTCTACAGAGGGGCTTGGACAGGCTGGATCAATGGGCCAAGGCCAACTGTATGAGGTTTAATAAGGCCAAGTGCCGGGTCCTGCATTTCGGTCACAACAACCCCAAGCAACGCTACAGGCTTGGGGAAGAGTGGCTGGAAAGCTGCCCGGCAGAAAAGGGCCTGGGGATGCTGGTGGATGCCCAGCTTAACATGAGACAGCAGTGTACCCAGGTGGCCAAGAAGGCCAACAGCATTCTGGCTTGTATCAGGAATAGCGTGGCCAGCAGGAGTAGGGAAGTGATCATGCCTCTGTACTCGGCACTGGTGAGGCCTCACCTCGAGTACTGTGTTTGCTTCTGGGCCCCTCTGTGCAAGAGGGACATTGAAGTGCTGGAGCGTGTCCAGAGGAGAGCTACCAGGCTGGTGAGGGGTCTGGAGACCAGGTCATATGACGAGAGGCTGAGGGATCTGGTCATGTTTAGCTTGGAGAAGAGGAGGCTGAGGGGAGACCTCATTGCCCTCTACAACTACCTGAAAGGAGGTTGTAGAGAGGTGGGTGTTGGCCTCTTCTCCCAGGTGAATAATGACAGGACCAGGGGAAATGGTCTGAAGCTGCAGCAGTGGAGGTTTAGATGAGATATTAGAAAGAATTACTTTACTGAAAGAGTGGTCAGGCACTGGAACATCCTGCCCAGGGAGGTGGTTGAGTCACCATCCCTAGAGGTGTTTAAGAAACGTCTAGATTTGGCACTTCAGGGCATGCTCTAGTGGCAGAGATTGTAGGGGTTGTTTTGGGATTTTTTTGTGTGTGTATGGTTGGACTCGATGATCTCAAAGGTCCTTTCCAAACATGATTCTATGATTCCATGATTCTAAGTATATCTTCTATAAGTCAGAGATAAAGACAAGACTAGGGAAGATGTGGGCCCCCTCTGGAAGGAAACAGGAGACCTGGTCACACAGGATATGGAGAAGGCTGAGGTACCGAATGACTTTTTTGCCTCGGTCTTCACCAGCAAGGTCTCTAACCATACTGCCCAAGCAGCAGAGGGCAAAAACAGGGGCTATGTGAATGAAGAACTGCCCACTATAGGAGAAGACCAGGTTTGAAACCATCTGAGGAACCTGAAGCTACATAAGTCCATGGGACCTGATGAAATCCATCCACAGGTCCTGAGGGAGCTGGCGGATGAAGTTGCTAAGTCACTTTTGATTATATTTGAAAAGTCATGGCAGTCTGGTGAAGTTCCCGTTGACTGGAAAAGGGGAAACATAACCCCCCATTTTTAAAAAGGGAAAAAAGGAAGACCTAGGGACTACAGACCTCTCAGTCTCACCTCTGTGCCTGGCAAGATCATGGAGCAGATCCTCCTGGAATCTCTGCTAAGGCACATGGAAAATAAGGAGGTGATTGGTGACAGACAACACGGCTTCACCAAAGGCAAATCGTGCCTGACAAATCTGGTGGCCTTCTACAATGTTGCCACAGCATTGGTAGATAAGGGGAGAGCAACCAATGTCATCTACCTGGACTTATGCAAAGTGCTTGACACTGCCCCGCATGACATCCTGATCTCTAAGTTGGAAAGGCATGGATTTGATGGATGGACCACTCGGTGGATAAGGAACTGGCTAGATGGCCACACTCAAAGGGCTGGGGTCAACAGCTTAATGTCCAAGTGAAAACCGGTGATGAGTGGTGTTCCTCAGGGGTCAGTACTGGGAACAGTGCTGTTTAACATCCTTGTCAGCAACACGGACAGTAGTTGTTTGATGGTGACACCAAGGTGTGTGGTGCGGTCGACACACTGGAGGGAAGGGATGCTATCCAGAGGGACCTGGTCAGGCTTGAGAGGTGGGCCCATGCAAACCTCATGAAGTTCAACCAGGCCAAGTGCAAGGTCCTGCACCTGGGTCATGGCAATCCCAGGCACAAATACAAGTTGGGCCGAGAGTGTCTTGAGAGCAGCCCCGAGGAGAAGGACTTAGGGTTGTTGGTAGACAAGAAGCTCAATATGAGCCAGCAATGCGCACTTGCAGCCCAGAAAGCCAAACACATCCTGGGCTGCATCAAAAGAAGTATGGCCAGCAGGTTGAGGGAGGTGATTCTGCCCCTCTCCTCTACTCTGGTGAGACTCCACTTGGAGTTACGTGTGCAGTGCTGGAGTCTTCAACAAAAGAAGGACATGGACCGGATGGACCTGTTGGAATGGGTCCAGCGGAGGGCCACAAAGATGATCAGAGGACTGGAGCACGTCTCCTATGAGGATAGGTTGAAAGAGTTGGGGTTGTTCAGCCTGGAGAAGAGAAGGCTCCAGGGAGAACTTATAGCAGCCTTCCAGTACTTTAAGTACTGGGGGCCTACAGGAAAGATGAGGAGGGACTCTTTGTCAGGGAGTGTAATGATAGGACGAGGGGTAATGGTTTTGAACTGAAAGAGGGTGGATTCAGATTGGATATTAGGAAGAAACTCTTTACTGTGAGGGTGGTGAGGTGGTGAAACAGGTTGCCCAAGGAAGGTGTGGATGCCCCATCCCTGGAAGTGTTCGAGGCCAGGCAGGATGAGGCTTTGAGCAGCCTGGTCTAGTGGTTGGTGTCCCTGCCCATGGCAGGGGGGTTGTGACTAAGTGATCTTTAAGGTCCCCTCCAAACCAAACCATTCTACGGTTCTATGAAATAATCCCTGCAATAATTTACAAACATATGAAGGACAAGAAGGTGACGAGGAGTACAGATATATGAACGGGAAGTCATGCCTGAGAAACCTGGTAACCTTCTGCAGTGAGAAGACAGACTTGGGCAGGAGACAAGGCTGGATGTGTTTTATCTTGTCTGTAGCAAGAGTTTTGACACTGTTTCCCACAACATCCTTATTGACAAGCTGATGAAGTACAAACTGGATAAATGGACATTGAGGTGGACCGAAAAGTAGCTGAACTGGCAGTTCAAAGGGTTGTGGATCAGCACAGAGAACAGAAAGAAGCCAGTAACTAGCAGTATACTCAGAGTTCAATACTGCGGCCAATACTGTTTAACATTAGTGACTTGTATAATGGGACTTGTATAATGGGAGAAAGCACATCCTTGACAAGTGTACATATAGCATAAAATTGGGAGGAGTGGTTGATACATCATATATTTGTGCTGCCATTCAGAGGGACCGTCACATACTGGACCTCATGAAGTTCAATAAAGGGAAGTGCCATGCCTTGCAGTCTTGCACATGAGAAACAAATAACCTCAGGCACAAATACAGGCTGCAGGCTTAGCAGAAAAAAAGGCAGCTTGGCAGAGACGGGTGCGGAGATCTTCCTGGACACCAAGTTGTCCATAAGCTGGCAATATACCCTTCTGTCATAAAAGGCCAGCAGCCTCCTGGACTGCGTTAAGAAATTCATCATCATCAAGTCAATGGAGGTGGTCCTTCCCCTCTACTTAGAGTTGATGAAACACGTTTGGAGCGCCGGGCCCCGTCTGAGGCTCTCCAGTGCAAGACAGACTTGGATATAGTGGAGTGAGTCCAGCAGAGGGCCCCGATTAAAGACCTGGACCATATGACATATAGGAAGAGGTTAGACAGTGGGTACTGTTCAGCCTGCAGTAGTGAAAGCTCACATGGGAAATATTATAATATATATACCTGACAGGGAAGTGAGGCAGGGTTAAGAAGACAGGGGTAGACCTTCTCAGAGAAAACGGACACAAACTGAAATACAGGTGATTCCATTTAAGCATGGCTTTTTTATGGTGGTGAAACACTGGGACAGTCTGCCTAGGGAGGCTGTGAAGTCTCCATCCTTGGAGACATGCAGAACCCATCCAGAAACAGCCCTGAGCAGCCTGCTCTAGCTTTAAGCAAGAGGTTTGGACAAGTTGATCTCCAGAGGGGCCTTCCAACCTCAGCCCATTCAGTAGATGTCTGGACGCCCTTATCAGGAACTGGTTAGCACTAAGTGATTCTTTATAGAAAGTATCCTTCGGTGGATGAGTTTTGGTGTAATTAATTTTTTGTTGTTAAATTTGGTGTAAAATAAATTCTTTCCTCCAGTATGAATGCAAGTTTAAGGTTGTCTTAAAGCTATGGGACAATGCTGTTGTTATAGACTGTATTAAGCAATGTATACCCACTTTTAAAGTGTATTTTTTTTGTATCTTAATAGAGAGAAAAATGTTTACAGATGGAGATATTAATAAAATGCTTATTAGCATTAACCTATTACATAAATTTCAGTTTGCTCTTTCTGACTCTTGATTTTAATGAATGAATTTTTACATTTTTTAAATCCATTTAGATTATATATTTTGTGTACCTGAGCCCTAATCTTATGACTTAAAATAAAAGACTAGAAGAAAACAATTAAGTTTCCAAGCCATGTCACTGTCTTACTGCATAGTGCCACCTGCTGGCAAATATAATAATTTTGGACTGTTCATGTTTTTTGGACTGTTTTAATGTTAATTTCAAGTTATTAAGAGTGATTATAACACTGAGAAAAAGAATTAGGGAAGAAGAATGATGAACAAGCTATATTCTGACCTTTAAAACAATGCTAATTTTCCTTTTAAGATGTATTGTGTTCAAAAAAGAATACAGATAATCCTACTTTTACTAGTTTATTTCCCTCTTCCCATCCCCTAAATGTTTCCAGCGGTAAATTGAAGGAAATACTGTTTTATTGATAAAATTTCACAGTTTATTGAAAAACTGGAATTTCCACAAAGTACAATTTCTGTTGAATTAAAAAAAAAACACCAAACAAAAAACACCCACAAACAAAAAAACTGCATCAAACCATAAACAATTTGGTGGATATTCAGTGACCTCTATGGCAAATAAATACATCTTTACAGAGATATTTATTGCCTTTGCAGGTACTAAAAAATTCCATTCCTATGCAAGATTATTCCCCATCTTTTCTGTCACTGATGTGATACATGGAGTGATTTCTAGCTCTTCTAGAGACCTGTCCCTTTTGGGATACAACAAAGTAGAGATACAATGATTCTCTATTTGTCTTTCCTTCATGTGTACACATATTTTAGGCTGTATTTTAGTCTTTAGCCATGTTAAATACCAACAAACAAGAACCTAGTCAAAGCATTTAATCACTGAAAAAATCTTCCTAATTCACAATATCTAAATAGTTAAAAGATAGAGCTAAATCCACAGAGAGTATTTTCAAAAACAATTCTTAACATAGCTTAATTTGGCAAGTGTCTAAAATACCCCCAGAGTTTACATTTCCATCATGTAGATAAGCAAAAAAAAAAATCTCTTTTCTCCTCAGTTTTTTTGCTCATAACCACATCACGATATTCCCAGCAAGAGTCTCCAACTACAAGAACCTTTGTCTTCTCTTGACTTTTTCTGAGGGACATAATCCATAGCCATGCAAACAACAGGATTACTGAGGATGGTATCATCCAATAGATAACAGAAAGCAACATGCAAGACACACCTAAAATGCAATCACCTGCCAAAGAATAATACTTACTTCCTGCTTCAGGATCTTATAATCAGTTTTGCTAGTGTAGAAAATAGCCAGTGCTTTACTTGCTGAAGTCTGTGAAACTTTTTCTTCCAATGTATGTACCCAGGTACTTAGTTTGCAATATAATGTCACAAAGGAGAGAGGGAGTGGAGGCAAGGGGAAACTTTAAAATAAACTTTCCAGTACTGCCTTTTTTTCAGAATAGTGTTCAAGCTTGGGCATTTTAAAACTCATTTTGCTTTTAAATGACTATGGTTTCTTCATTTTTTTGGTAAAAAGGTCCTTATATCATGATGAATGTTATCCAGAAAATTAGTTACCCTCAACTCAGCTAGCAACAGCAAAATTTAAAAAAACATGTGTTCATAATATCCGGATTAGACTTTATTCTTCTCCATTTCAAGATGCATCTTGTTAAGTACATTTTTCTTGATGCGTCTCACATTCCAAACCAGCTGTGTTACTGGGTGGTCAAATATAGAGGTGATTCCTCAAGGCTGTGGAGCCTCCATCCTTGAAAAATACTCAGAACTGAACTGGACAGGGCCCTGTGCAGTCTTTGATTCACTCTGAGTAGGAGGTTGGACTAGGTGACTCTGGTGGTTCCTTCCAAACAAAATTATTCTCTGATTCCATATGGCAGATTAATTATATACATCAAAATGATACTCAGTGTTTTCAGGCCCAGGGATATTCATTACTTATCAAATGCTAATGATACAAAGAACACATGTGACATTTTTCCAGAAAAAGAAATTTCATACTTAGTATATTGCCATTATATCTGACATTTACTCTGAAGCTCAAGGTACTAAATGCACAGTGATGAGCTTTCTAGGTGTTTTACTTGACAAAAGATATGTTTCAACTCAATGGTTATGACCAAATAATTCCCTGATGTTCAGAAAAACAGAGGAGGTTAAAAAATTATAACAAAATTATTGCCTTTGCATGTCAGGCTCTACACCATCTTCTGAAGAGAAGGGGTAAATCAGTTAGTTTGACAGAAGATTACAGGCAGGAACCCTTACTAAAAAGAAGTCTTTTCACTTAAAGATCTCTGGAAGGTTAATAAAAGTAGTCCATTCCTCCATCTTCCAAGGTGTAATTTAGCTTTTCTAATTGATGTTAACAGGCTTGCTTACATGTATTAAGACCATCAAGTCTTCTCCTTATTAAAACTTTTCAAGATAAAGCACATCTTCCCTGTTTCTACTCATCCTCCCCCTGTAAAGTGATCAGAATGCCAGCAACATTACTATATTGTAAGGAAAGCACCTTCAGACCATGTAGCAAAAACCCCAAAACCACATATTAAAATGGCTGACTTGGTGAACTTTCTGTTCCAGACTTCAAATATTCAAATATTGCCAGGTTTCTAATGATTTTTTCATTTGTGTTTAAATCCCCAACCCATGCTGTACAAGCAGTTCTGGGGACCAGCAATACGTGTTTGATCAGGGTTGATTAGAGAGGAACAGAATGGCATTCCTTTCCTGTGAAAATTCTAGCGAGTTAAGAATTTATTCTGGTTTTTACTAGACGGAAGCAAATATTTGACTCAAAGTATTCAATTATCATCAACCTTTTTCTTCCTAATCAGACTAACCGCAAGGATTATTTGTTCCAGGATTTTGGCTGTGCGCTAATTGTCTTGGATATAAGGGCTACACAAACTCTCTGAAACTTCATTTGCAAAAAGAACCCCACATTTTTGTTTGCAGGAATTAGAATTAAACCCTCTCCTGAAGGTTCACTCTGAGGTTCAATTGCATGTTACATTCACAATTTTTGCTAGTTTTAATTTAGTCACCATTCCACTGCTGTCTTGTTCTGGTGTCTGTAAAGAAAAGATTAGCAGTGCTCAGAAGTGTATACAACTTTGCAAAAATAAATGCACACTTTGTATGAGCTGTTTCCATTAGTGGTTGAAGACAGCCCAGTGGATAGGAACACCACAGAAAAATGTAGCCACTAATAATTTTCTGTACTTCTGTTTCCTGGTAAATGCAATGTGCAAAAATGAAAACTGGTATTCAATGAAGCTGCAAACCTGCAATAAGGGACAACGTGAAATAGTACTGCTGCCAGGAGTTACTTCAGGATATATTATGAATCAAATCAGTTAAATGCTTCAATGAAAGCAAATCAATTTAGTCACTATACTACTCAGGGAAAGAAAGTAGCATATGTTATCCCAGATCTTCTGGGCTGTGAATACAAAATATGGATACAGCTAAACCTAACACCCTCTTCAGACCCTATAACAGAAAATAAATAAATAAATAAATAAATAAATAAATAAAAAATCTGCTACTCTGAAGTACAAATAGTAAAATGCCTACTTTTATTTTAAGCTGAAGGATATTATTCTTCTCCAAATATATTTCACACTGTATTTTTCCAAATTTCTCTCAAGGCTTTCACCATCACTCTCCTTATTACTTAATATGTCTACTAAAATACTGAGTTGTGAAATACCCGTTTCTTGTATCTGAGGCTATTCTAGTTATCTTACTGGCCAGTATACTTACTGAGTTAAAAAACCGAATCCTGTACCAGTTGTATATACCTGCTGTGCCTATAACAGCATGCTTTATCTGAGCTTCTCTAATAAGCATGATAGAAAGAGGAGAGACACTAAAAGTAAAACCCACAAGGCTTACATAATTCATTGCAATATTTTCTGATTATACCCCAGCATTAGGCATAATTAAAATGCAATATTAGAAAATATCCTAATATCAATATTGATCTGACTTTCTGCATATTTGCTCAGGTGACAGACCAATAGTAAATACCAAATTCACAACGACTTTAAGCCCATTTTACTACTTGCTATGGGATTCATTGCATCAACATTCTCATTCCCACAGAGGGACTCTGTGGCTTTTGTTACCCAGTTGGACACAAGTTCAGGTTGTCTACAAGCCTTTCTTCACTGAAGTCTGAAGTTTCCCCAGGGAATACATGAATCCCATTGTTCTTAGCATAGTTCTGTTGCCCCAGGGCAGAAAATAAGTATCCATGTCCCTGACTCCCATGCCAGTGCTGCTAACACTGCATTCATTTACATCTCTGAGACAGCCTAAACTTTGTCTACATGTTAGACATTTAGCACAAAAATTCCCATTGGTCTTACCACCAGTTCAGCTGCATCAGTGCTAATTGAGCCATTGGTAGGCACTCTGAAGACTGGTGGAGGCTAAGGAGTCTGTACTAGCAGCCTTACAGCTGCTTTTGGACCAGCTGAATCAGCTCTAGCTCTGAAGAGCTCTCTTCCTGCAGTACCTGAATGCACACGAGGCCTGAGAGAGATTATATGCAGTACTAAACTCCATCAATGCTGTTGACCTGCACTGGAGATAAAATTCTGTACTAAAGCCAAGTGCCTGATCAAGCTGAAGAGGAAAGTAGATGGACACTGGGATGTTTCCAAGTTGCTAGCACAGTGCACACCTGAGATTGTTACTGGTCTTTTCAACAGGATATGCATTCACTCTCCAGAGTAGCAATACTGCAGAGGTGCAGTGATCCCCAGGTGGAGTGAAGAGAAGCTCTTGGTTTCTCTTGTGTAAGTCTCATTAGGATGACCAATTTGCCACGATGTTTATCATCCTGATTGGAGTGACTTTTATGCCTGCTCCGTGTAAAAATAAAATCAGGACATGCAACCAGAGGGGAAAAAATATATAAGGTAGTAGCTTCCCACATCCTTTCCTGTATTTGGAGCAACACAGCTAAACTCTTTGTTTTCATCTTCAGAGAGTTCAACTAGCGTCATCTAATTAACTTAAATAGCACCCTCCTAACGGGCTTCTTACTAACTGGAAAATAGGGCTTGCCTTCTGTATGCTAGTGTCTCTCCCCCAGTAAAGGTTCCATGAAAACCAGAGGTGATTGCAACCTTTTTAATCTTACCAAACTAACAATAAAACATATCATATGAGGGTGTACATTTTATTGATCTTGTTTAAATTACCATAAAATTACTATAAATTTGTATGTAAAAGCTACCTAATTTTTCCTCTCAGGTTTTCTGATAATAATGTAATTGGTTCTGTTTACTGATGAGTAGGATGCAGCAGGAGTGATGTATGGAAGGAACAGCAGCAAGTCTCCTGTTTGTCTCCCCAACACAAATTTTCTACTTCTAGTTTATGGCATAGAGGAAATGATGTTATCATGAGTTATTGTTAAATTGACTGTGATAACTCATACAGTAACTATGCTATTACTGCTTGCCACCAGTGCAATTACACTTCCTACCATGATCTATCTTCTGCCTATATATAGCTTAGAAAACCAATGGCAGATAAACAATGTATCTATCCAAACTGTTCAAGAGTGAAGTGTTGAACTTGCAAAAGTTCAACAAAGCAAAACAACAAAGCAAAAAAAAGCTTGGTTTTTTGCATTGTACATGGAAAAAAAATAGCTTCATAAACAATGCTCAAGGGTGCTGGATACTTTAAACCTTTATTTACATTCTTTATAGATACAGCCAAACTTTTGAAACTATGGAACATGTAACAGGTTTCGACCAATCAAGAAATATTTGTTTGTCAAGAATGAAGGTGGTAGCAAGACTCACTCCAGCTTCAGTCATTGTAATTTCCTCCAAGTGCTCCTATGTAACATGGCTCATGGCAATTACAGTCCAGTCATTGGCTACAATATATCTAAGAGAAATATTTTGCACGGAAGATATCATCATAGTCCAGCAACTGATTAGTGAAAATATCAAACTTTTGCATTGCCTCCTCCCTGCCCCCCTATCAATATTTAAGATTGACTTTTCTTTATCAGGACTTGAACCTGAAGTAGAATTAGCCCTACTGAATGGCAATAATTTTTTCCCAGCCTGTAATAGGCATGGGTACATGAACATGTATGTCATCATGGGGTATATAAGGCTATGCAATAACTAGTATTTCATTTCAACATGGACAGTTACCTTGTGTAACAAAAAAAGCTCTTTCACAGCCCTCAGGAAAGGGAAAGGGCACAGGGGAGAATACTGGAATGACAACACAAATGTCTCCTACTTCCTCATCCCAAACCATTTCTCCACATCTCTGATGGTAACTTCATATAAAATTCACACGTGAGTATTATGTTATACACAGTATAAATCTTTAGAAATAATGTTCAAAAAGAGACAAAGTTATACTGATCTGTGTCTGGACATTTTAAGCATTTGAAAAAAAAATCTTAAATTTGTCTTATAGACCTCTGGATGAAACCAAGCATGTATACCTAAAATGAACAGAAGTGGAATGTAGATCGTTTCTTTTCTTTCTTGTTCATTTCTTTCGTCCTCTACTGATGCACTCCAATCTCTCAGACAGAATACAAAGCTAGATAACCCTGGTTATGACAATTTCAACACAATATTTGTGGTAACTGTGTTAAATTGAATATAAATTTTAAATAGTCCTAAATAAGTTCATTCCAACTGTGTTGGAACTTCACCATATAGACTGTTTCTTTTTAAACAGATACTGCTATAAATTAATGCAATTTATTTACCATAGGAAACCAAACGTACTCTGAGATGTTTGTTATTGGCTACATATAAAAAAATAAGAAAACAAATACAGATGGAAAAAAACCATAAGAAAAAACAGGTCTCCATAACAAACCAGTAATAACATCCATTTACCCTTTACAAAAAAAAACAATTTACATTCTATTCTGGATCAATATTTCAATATCTGCGTTTCTACACACTGTTACACAATATACATTAATTATATAACTAGGAGAACTTAAAAAGATGAGCAGAGAAGATGCCCTTAAATTAAGAAAGCCTAACTATATACCATTTTTAAACATTCATATAAAAATTTATATATTAGAGAAACTTTCTCTTGATTGTTAGTTTTTTTTGGAACACTTGGATTTTTTTCCCCCCTCATTTAATGGGATAAAATTTTCATGACTTTTAGTTAAATTTTTTATCTTCTACTTGAGAGAAAGTGTGCCTAAGTGCTTATAACAGCAATACAAGATCAGCATTTTAATTGTTATGTTCTCAGCTGGACTGAAGTGTTTTTATTCAAGTACAATAAGTTTCAGATTCCAGTTCTTACCTCTCAGCACACTGCCTTGAAAATTAACTGGGTTTATGCTGTATTTTTACAGGCAAAAATCCTGTAACCACTGTAGCATCAGTGCTGGTCTCAGAACAGGAATGGCAATCCTGAGGGTTAGTCACACTGCATTGCCGCAGACTCCACTGTTCATAGTTCCTAAACTTGTCGCAGAGAAGCAGTTGAATGACATTTGGCTATGGTGGTCCAAAAGCTTTTGACACAGCTTTGAAACTAAAAGCTGTGAGAATGCAAGAACTGAGAGAATTCAATTCTCTCAAGCTTTCTTCTCCAGACTGCTAGAAGAGTACCCTGAAAAGGTTTTCTAGCCAATTAGGAGCTTTACAAGTTACTACTGTATGATTTTTTTTTTAGACTTCTTTATGGTATTTAGATCTGATCCATATAAATACAGAATGTTTTATCATAGTCTAGGCATAAGACACACATTAGGTACACAAACACTTAGGATGTCACCAGTGCATTTGTCACGTGCGCTTGAGCCAATTTTGTCAATATCAAACTGTGGTGTAAATTAAATGCTGGCAAAGTGAAGAGGTTTTTGAGTTAATGTCTGGTGATAAAGTGTTAAAGAAAGCCTGACATACTTCTGTCCCATGATAAACATGTTGTCTATGCTTTAATAAATTGTCCTCTTCTAATACCAACAATCATACTTCATTAAAATCCTGTTTCTTGATTAATCAGTGTATAAATGCCTTGGTTTTAAATTTCTTACATTCCAAGTTCTAATTTATATCAAATTTGATAACCTACAATTGTAGAACAGTTTTCCAACAGTGCCTTAAAAACAGGAATAGTGCTTTCCATAGCAGGAAAACCATTTTCATTACTTTAGTCTGCTACTTTTTTATTCAAAAACCATATTATGTCTTGATAAAATTGTATTCCACACAATCCATATTGGAGTGTCAGAATAAAATAAAAGAAAAAAATATATATATAAAAAAAAGGAAAAGTAAGTTGCCAGTCAGAGTATAGTCTTTCAAGTACAGCTAGTGAAATATGTGGTCCGTCTGTTCTAAAACTCAGTTTTCCAGATGATATGTGAAGGGATTTTGCTTCTTTAACAAAGTATCATCAGCAAAAACAGTGAGCTAACACAGTGAGAAGAGTCTCTGATGAGTGAGGCAAGAACTCATAGTTATCTCCATAGCACTTTTTTGTCAGTCTGCCTTCTAAGGCATATGTTTCAGAGAAGTGTTTCATAACGCCAATGTCTAAAAAAAATCCCTAAATACGAAATACACAGAGGAAAGTAGTTCATATTTCCATTTTCATACAGGGTCTGACTTTCCTCTGTGGAATTCATCATGTTTATGCAATGAGATTTCTTTTTACATTGTTTGACTTCCTACTAACTAGGGAAGGACTTTGAAAAAGTGGTCATTTTATTAGCATGTTTTCTGTTGAAATGTGAGTTGGTTTGTGAATCATGGGAAAAAAATAGAACACATCTAAGTCTACTTCAACTTCTTTAACCGTGGAAGAAATGAAAGACAAATTCTTTCTACACACAATAGTCATCTTCAGATTTTTCTTTCTAAAGAAATTCCTTTTTTTTCTGGGGACTTTTGATATTATTTTTTTTTTGCATTTTAAATTCAGGATCTCTGTGACTTGCCAAGAATGACTAAACAAAATCCTCAGACACAACTACTGTGATAAAAACAGATGCTTGCTTGCATATGGCTATTTAGAAGAAAAACCTGTTACCATATGGATGAGGAAAGGGTTAAATCCAAATATGTAGTTCAGGAGAGCGTTCAGATTTGATGGGTTTGATCTGCTGAGCTAAGCCAATCCCTGCATCTTTTCCTTGTACAGAGGGAGTTTCTTACAGAGTCTTCACGGATGTTTCTGCACTAGACATTCTCGGAGGTAGCCACAGGAAGACACAGAAGAGAATGAAAATACTGTCATACTTCTCTATTCTACAAAGAGTATTGCTTTCCCCTGCAGAAAATGGAACATTTACAGACATGTCTAAAGGACTGGGCTTACTTACCAAGCTAAGTTACTGTTTAAAAAAAGACAAAAATATATATATATGTGTATATACATATGATGCAAAGGAAAAAGAAAAGCAAGTTTCTTTGGTGTATATAATACCCAATCTAATGCCTGTACATTTTATTTTCAGTTTTATATACTCACAGAATCATAGAATGGTTCAGGCTGGAAGGGACCTTAAAGATCATCTAGTTACAACCCCCCTGCCATAGGCAGGGACACCAACCACTAGAACAGGCTGCTCAAAACCCCATCCAGCCAGGTCTTGAACATCGCCAGGGATGGGGCATCCACACCTTCCTTGGGCAACCTGTTTCACCACCTCACCACCCTCACAGTAAAGAGTTTCTTCCTAATATCCAATCTGAATCCACCCTCTTTCAGTTCAAAACCATTACCCCTCGTCCTATCATTACACTCCCTGACAAAGAGTCCCTCCTCATCTTTCCTGTAGGCCCCCAGTACTTAAAGTACTGGAAGGCTGCTATAAGTTCTCCCTGGAGCCTTCTCTTCTCCAGGCTGAACAACCCCAACTCTTTCAACCTATCCTCATAGGAGACGTGCTCCAGTCCTCTGATCATCTTTGTGGCCCTCCGCTGGACCCATTCCAACAGGTCCATCCGGTCCATGTCCTTCTTTTGTTGAAGACTCCAGCACTGCACACGTAACTCCAAGTGGAGTCTCACCAGAGTAGAGGAGAGGGGCAGAATCACCTCCCTCAACCTGCTGGCCATACTTCTTTTGATGCAGCCCAGGATGTGTTTGGCTTTCTGGGCTGCAAGTGCGCATTGCTGGCTCATATTGAGCTTCTTGTCTACCAACAACCCTAAGTCCTTCTCCTCGGGGCTGCTCTCAAGACACTCTCGGCCCAACTTGTATTTGTGCCTGGGATTGCCATGACCCAGGTGCAGGACCTTGCACTTGGCCTGGTTGAACTTCATGAGGTTTGCATGGGCCCACCTCTCAAGCCTGACCAGGTCCCTCTGGATAGCATCCCTTCCCTCCAGTGTGTCGACCGCACCACACACCTTGGTGTCACCATCAAACAACTACTGTCCGTGTTGCTGACAAGGATGTTAAACAGCACTGTTCCCAGTACTGACCCCTGAGGAACACCACTCATCACCGGTTTTCACTTGGACATTAAGCTGTTGACCCCAGCCCTTTGAGTGTGGCCATCTAGCCAGTTCCTTATCCACCGAGTGGTCCATCCATCAAATCCATGCCTTTCCAACTTAGAGATCAGGATGTCATGCGGGGCAGTGTCAAGCACTTTGCATAAGTCCAGGTAGATGACATTGGTTGCTCTCCCCTTATCTACCAATGCTGTGGCAACATTGTAGAAGGCCACCAGATTTGTCAGGCACGATTTGCCTTTGGTGAAGCCGTGTTGTCTGTCACCAATCACCTCCTTATTTTCCATGTGCCTTAGCAGAGATTCCAGGAGGATCTGCTCCATGATCTTGCCAGGCACAGAGGTGAGACTGAGAGGTCTGTAGTCCCTAGGTCTTCCTTTTTTCCCTTTTTAAAAATGGGGGGTTATGTTTCCCCTTTTCCAGTCAACGGGAACTTCACCAGACTGCCATGACTTTTCAAATATAATCAAAAGTGACTTAGCAACTTCATCTCTCAGGACCTGTGGATAGATTTCATCAGGTCCCATGGACTTATGTAGCTTCAGGTTCCTCAGATGGTTTCAAACCTGGTCTTCTCCTATAGTGGGCAGTTCTTCATTCACATAGCCCCTGTTTTTGCCCTCTGCTGCTTGGGCAGTATGGTTAGAGACCTTGCTGGTGAAGACCGAGGCAAAAAAGTCATTCGGTACCTCAGCCTTCTCCATATCCTGTGTGACCAGGTCTCCTGTTTCCTTCCAGAGGGGGCCCAATTTTGTTATATGATTTGTTATACAATTTACAAGCGAATTGCATTTGTGTTTCCTTATCTCAAATTGTTTCAGCCAGTCTCAACTCTCAGTTTAGCAAAACTATTATGCACTAATAGTTTACTCTGTAATTAGTTTCTTAAATTTACTTTTGAGAAAGGCTTGCTGCTACACGGCACTTGAGCAACCACAGTGAAGTGCCAGAAGCAAATCTGTGATTTAATTTTGTTTTACACGAGTCGCAAATGAATAGGTGGGAGGGCCCAAACACATTCCTGTTTTTTAAGTTTAATTGTGAACCCCCGGGTTCACAGTTAATGAATTCCACAGGGCTTTGTGTGCACAGGATAATTTTTTTTTCTGGATATTATCACTCTAATATACAAGAAATATGTCTGTTCTTTCTTAAAGGACGAATGCTTTTAGCAGACATCTGCCTACTATGACACTCCACATACTTCTTTCCCACCTCTCAGTATCATCTTCCTTGGAAACGTTACATAATCCATTACAATATTCATGGCAATATGCATTACAATATTCATCAGAAACATCAAATGCAGCCCTAAAAAAAAAAAAAAAAAAAAAGAAAAACTAAAGAATATCTGTCACAATGTAGAACATTCAATCATTTGATTAATAAAGGTAGAAGTAGGCAAGTCCCTATGGCATGGGAAAAAGAGAAGACACCACCCATACTCAATTAGCCCTAGGAATTTCTAGCTCAAACTGACAAACCTGTCCATCCTTCAGCATTATGAAGTTTTCTCCCGGTATAGTGGTTGAGCAGTTCTCTGTTGTGACTTGCCTCATGGCTAATTGTATCACTTTCAAGAGCATGATATTCCATTTCCTCTGCAAATGTACATAGAAAAACCCTGTTGTAGATAAGGTAAGAATGAGGAGGAGCTTGTGTGTTTCTCTGTTTTTCACAGAAGCAAGGATTTCATTTTACAGTTGCTCTCAGTAGCATCATAGATTTTGTGGAGTATTTCAATTTATCATTGCATCTGCATCCCATTAAGTGTGAAGCTACTAGAAAAAATTACCTTCATGGCTCATTGGTTACTGTTTGCACTGTAGTTGCATATGCAATAGGAACAGGAAAAAGTTTGCCTTACTAACATCTCTCACATTTCTTGAAGAATTTCATTGTGTTAGGGAAATAATGTGCTTTTAGTTCTGGCTAAAGAAGGTTATTGTGAATGATGCATTTACTTCTATTGCAGCCATTCAAATGCTACTTTTTATTGATTTATTTTTTTTATCTTTCAGAGAAACTTAATTTACATTACTGTTTTGAATGTGAAGGTTATGCAATTCTAACTCAGAAGTGTTTCCTCTTCCCCTTTTTCCCCCTCTCCCTCTTCTACTGAATGGTTAAAGAAAACCAAAAATTCTAACACACTTCTGTGCAAATGTTTACTTGTTCCTTTTCGGAAGAATGCAGAAATCAAATGCAGGAAAATACAGGAAAAGGCATGTTTTCAAGTTCATTCATCCAGGGAGTAATCAAACAAATACTGGAAGAAAAAGAAAGCTTTTTATTTTTTGAAAGATGGTGTCTTCATAAACAAGCAGAGAAAAATGGGGATCTGAAAGCTATATCTTAACATCTGCTGTGACAGCAGTTCTCCAGCTCTGGTATGTGTACCATTCAGGTTATGTAGGCTTCACTGATGTATGGGGTGATTAAAGAGATTTGTTGTGCATAAAACAAGAACCATTTATAATACTCTGATTATATTATAAAATTGTGACCTGGAAGGGGTGGGATGCTAAGTTTTAAAGTTGAAGATTGCTAAATCCAGCTTAAGGAGTACAGCAGAAAAATGACTGATATAACGGGGGTAGGGTAGTTGGCGGGGTGACACCCATAAACATATAGTTTAAACTATAAACGTATAGTTTAGAAAGAGTAAGAACACATCATGAATGTACCTACAATAAGGCTATTCCTTCATATTGTTTTCTGGGGCTACTGGACATCAAATAACCTTTGTAATTTTCTCTGGTTCTCAAGGTCAAGAGAACATTTACTCAAGTGAGTAAAGGCAATTTATGGTGTGCATTAGTGTAATGAAATATCGTTTATGCTCTCAGCTCCTGCATTGGAGGGCTAAAAATGGTCCAGCTTCTTAGAGATGTATTGATTTCAATGGAAGTGTGATTCCTGAATACCTAAATAACGCCAACGCTTTGATTCAAAAAAAGATGAAGACAAGATACATGTCCTGTTTATGAGACAATTTATATATATATATATATTCCTAGTATTTCAGTGTGGATGCCCAGTTCAGTTACAATCCCAATGGTGAAAATTATCAGTCAAGCTATGGTGATAATCAAGACACTCCATGTATGTAAATATGATTTATACAGCTTGAGTAAAGTATGTTGCTTCAAGCTGTAGGATTTAAGTTATCTAACCAGTTTAACTTAAACATTGGCAAACACCACAAACTGAAGTCATACAGAGGACAGAAAACTTCGAAGTATTGCTGACGTTGCACGACTGCTGTGTGTGCTGCTTTGGTTATTGGTCCAGTTTATCTACCTTTGGGATATTTTACTTCTAGGATTACTTACGTTACATGTAGTACTTACCTTAGGGAAGAACAGAGTCAAGGTCAGCAATGGCACATTGCATCAAGTGCACTTCTGAGAATGGCTGAGTAGTGGAGCTGTGAATATATAAAGTTCACAACTGTTTGTTTTGGCCTGCTAATGTCAATTCATAAGGACAAGTGATGGAAAAGGCTTTCAATGAACTTTGAGCTTCCTCAGCATTTAAAGCCCCACCTTGCCAGCTGCTGAATGCATCACAGTTGATATTAAATGTTTTCATTTTAAGGAGGTAAATACAATTTAATGTGTCTAGTATTACTTAAGAGATGCTCAGCATAATATAGACATGTTTTTGTGTAATAACTGGTATTTAATAAATATGCTTGGGAGTTTTCTGCAACATCTTTTTTGATTTCTTTTTTTTTTTTAAATATTTGTAAGAATGACGTTGCACTATACCATTAATTCATGTTTCAATTTAGGAAGATACTAAAATCCACAATTAAATTTATATCCATGTGTCATGTCATACAAACAAATGAAGTGTTATGTAAATTAAAAGCACGTATACTTAAGCAAAAATCCAAACAGGGAAAGCATTCAGCAAAATATATAGGTCATGCAATCACTCAAATAAGTGGTAATTTTTATTTATTTATGTTTTAAAATTTTGTCATCTGGGGTCAAAAAAATTACTGGCTTTACATCTCAGTGATGCACAAGCTTAAATGTGGATTAAACAAATGAATATTAGCAAGATAGAATTATTAAATCAGAATTCTTAATAGTGGATGTCCGTATCCGTAGGCTAAGTGATATCTAATTAAATTGGTACAGGATATTGTATTAAATGGTAACTGAATTCCTAGAATGTCCTCACAATTATAACGTATTAACATGATTGCAATGGTATAGTTAATGGATTACTTATTTTTTTCATCTTTTTTCTTCCTTCGTTCATTACTTTGTACCTAAGTTTTCTTATATTCTCACTTAATTTCTATACATCTCCCATTACTGCCTTATCCTGTAGAATATAGGTCCACAGAAGCCTTAGACAAGTGAGCTTGAAACACATATCTGTGACCTCTGTTGCTGGATTTACACATTCTCTAGCTTTACTGGAACACAGAGACAGGAAAACACTTAAGTCTGTAAAATGCATGTAAACTCTATGCCTTCTTAAATACATCACATGAGTAAGTAAAAAATGAACCTGTACTGATTCAGTTGCACAATAGTTCCTACACTGCAAAAAAATAAAAGTTTCTCTGATGCTTAAAGGATATTTGCACAATTTAACGGCTCTTCTTAGCTGTAGAGCAATTCTATATTCAAGAGATAGAACTGTGTTTTCACTGAAAGGCAGTTGAAATGCCAACTTGATGCAAAGAACCAAAATTGACTTCCTAGACAAATTAAGGACTCTATGGTATTTAAGATTCAGAGAGTCTCATGGTCATTTCTGCAATTAACTTAGTGAAGCAATGAATTAATGTGATCTGACCATTGGACAAGGCATGAAATGTGGATCCTTTTCAAGTTCTATCTGGAACTTCTACTGATAAATCAATATCCTTTTTTTATTTGTTTTCCTGCCTCTTAATGTTTCTATAGGTTTTGAACCATAATGTACTCGTAGCTATATTCCAAGACAGCTATAAAATTATCAGTGTCTTGGTATATTTACTTAACTAATTAATTTTTATCCTGCAGACCTCAAAAAGTATACAGTCCTAACCAGAAGTGGAAAAACAGTTCGCTAGTCTTGTTTGCCCTAACCATAATGCTTGTAGTATATTTTCATTGCATGAATTAGGAGAATTTTATCAGAAACCAAATAAACTAAAGGATCCCTTGTCAAAGATAGTTCTGTCTGTTCAATAGGAACTCTGATATGGAGTAAAGTGGGTGTTTTCTTGCTATATATGTTTCTCTCTCACATTTCTTGCTTTTCGCTTTGACAGCTGCAACCGGATCCTCAAATATGCAATATGTCTATGACGCTAAGGGGGAAAGAATCCAACCGTGGAGACTTTTGAATTCTGAAATAGATTTGCTGATCATTGCTCTGAATGACAGAATAAAAATTAACAGTCAATTGATTCATATCTGTTGTCTACTGTCTTTTTTAAAGGGCAATAAAAAAAAAAAAGAAAAAAGAAAAAAAAAGGAAACCAAAAATTGTCCTTGTCAGAAAGAGAAAATGTAAAGTTGTGGTACAGAGGGACTAATTTTCTACCAAAAAGCACCAACACAAAAAGTCCTGCTACAAGTATTTCTCTTCCAAGTTCAGCATTTTTTCAGGTCGCCTTTCTTTTTGCAAGTATTATTCGTTGCCTTTTCTCTATCTCATTCATTACAAGCTGCTGATATGCACTTCACAGCCTATTTCCAAGTTAATTATCAAGATTTATTTCCAGGTAACTAGGATTCCTCTGGCCATTTACTCATTCTCAAACAAGGACCTCTGTCCTTTTCCCTTCCACATCATTCATCATTGAAAGATGACTCTTACAGAGCTTCACAAAGATGTCTTAATAACCTGCTTCATGAAGCTTCCCATCCTTGCAATAATGCCTACAACAAAATTAAAGCTCTGGATTTCCTGACATTCCCACTTTTGAATATGACCAGTATTGTCCCATTTTTTCCTGGTACACATATCTCAAACTAAATTTAGATTTAAGAACGAGAAGAACGAGACAGACATTGGATCTAGCTCATGAACATCAGCACAACGACAACTTGGGTTTCTCAGACTGATTTCATTGAGCCCGGCTATGGACATGGATGTATAGAAATAGCTGATGAAGCAGCACATAAGGCCATCTGGACCTGGCAGAGTTACAGAAGTGTCATGTTTGTGTAGCTCTGTTACTTCCAGACATGGCTGGCAATCTTAAGCAGGACTGTAGTAACCACCAGACATTTTCTGGCTTGGATTTGCCTTCTAGGTCATTGCTCTGAGTCAGTTCTTGTACATAAAATAGATCCTTGACTTCTTGGCATGATGATAATGAACAGAACAAATTTATCAATATCGTTTTCGGGGGCTTAGATGTACATTTGCTATCTGTTGGCCAACTTAAAAGAATGGTTTTAACATAATATTTTTAGACATGTTACTCGTGTTCTCCACTTCACGTGTAAATAAATCCATGAGGACAGAATGAGTGTTAGCTTCTGCAGAATGAGAGTAATGATAAAATTATTTCTGTTCATAGGATTTTATATGGCATTTCCTAAGAATCACATTCAGAACATTATCTTGTATTTAAAGCAATCATGTAAGTATCTTTTAAATAACTCTTCTTACAATAGTGTGTTCTTAGCATGTGCACATAAACTCAAGCCAAGCTTCATACAATGACCAATGTCATGGCTGAAGACATAGAAAAAGTAGATACAAAATTTTCCTTGTTTTATTAATCACTGATAGAACAAGGCTTTAGCATACTGTCAGTTTCACTAAGTGAGCATAGAATCATAGAATCATAGAACCATAGGGTTGGAAGGAACCTCTGGAGATCATCTAGTCCAACCCCCCTGCCAGAGTAGGGTCACCTAAAGCAGGTTGCACAGGAACGCAGCCGGGCGGGTTTTGAATGTCTCCAGAGTTGGAGACTCCACCACCTCTCTGGGCAGCCTGTTCCAGGGCTCTGCCACCCTCAAAGTGAAGAAGTTCCTCCTCATATTTAGGTGGAACTTCCTATGGTCAAGGTTGTGCCCATTACCTCTTGTCCTGTTGCTGGGCACCACTGAAAAGAGCCTGGCCCCATCCTCCTGACACCCACCCTTTAAGTATTTATAAGTGTCGATGAGATCCCCCCTCACTCATCTTTTTTCCAGACTGAAGAAACCCAAATCCCCCAGTCTTTCCTCATAAGAGAGGTGTTCCACTCCCCTAATCATCTTCATATGATGCGCCCTCTCCTTTGCTGCACCCTCTCCAGCAGTTCCCTGTCCCTCTTGAACCAGGAAACCCAGAACTGGACACAGTACTCCAGATGCAGCCTCACCAGGGCAGAGCAGAGGGGGAGGATGACCTCCCTCCACCTGCTGGCCACACTCTTCTTGATGCACCCCAGGATGCCATTGGCCTTCTTGGCCACAAGGGCACATTGCTGGCTCATGGTCATCCTGTTGTCCACCAGGACTCCCAGGTCTCTTTCCACAGAGCTGCCCTCCAGCAGGTCAGCCCCCAACCTGTACTGCTGCATGGGGTTATTCCTCCCCAGGTGCAGCACCCTACACTTGCCCTTCTTGAATTTCATAAGGTTCCCCTTTGCCCAAATCTCCAACCTGTCCAGGTCTCTCTGTATGGTGGCACAGCCTCCAGGTGTGTCAGCCACCCCCCCAGCTTCATGTTTCATCAGCGAACTTGCTGAGGGTGCACTCTATCCCCTCATCCAGGTCATTGATGAATATATTGAAGAGGACTGGACCCGGTACTGACCCCTGGGGAACAACACTCGTCACTGACCTCCAACTAGACTCTGTGTCCCTAATCACTACCGTCTGAGCTCTGTCTTTCAACCAGTTTTCTATCCACCTAACTGTCCATTCATCTAGCCCACTCTTCCTAAGCTTCCCTATGAGATGCTGTGGGAGGCTGTGTCGAATGCCTTGCTGAAGTCAAGGTAGACCACATCTACCGCCCTCCTCTCATCTATCCATCCAGTCATGCCATCACAGAAGGCTATCAGGTTAGTCAGACATGATTTCCCCTTGATGAATCCATGTTGAGTATTCTGATAGCTTTCTTTTCCTCCACATGCCTTGAGATGATGCCCAGAACGAGCTATTCCATCAAGTCTTCAATTGGTTAAAACAGATTTTCTTTAAAAATTCCTTTTTTATTTTTCAAAGTAGTGAAAGATAACTATAGTCTAGTATTTCCTATGTAACACTAGTATTTCCTAGACAACAGTTTTTAATAAGCTTTGAAATGAACTTACGAAAATACACAAAAATTATAAATAATTGATCTTTACAAAAAGATTACGTGTCAATACTACCCCAAATTTCAATTAATGAAGCACTTCCTTCATGGACATTAGCACAACAACTACTAATGCTTTTCTTTTGGTCATTAACCATGAGTGCCTAATGTCAACATTACTGACAAGTTACAAATATGTTTAGTGACGTGATGTTACTTTCACAGTAGCACATTTAAATAGAGTGTGATATATTTAGCTTTTTCACAGTAAGCCATATATTTTCTTTTCTTCTTTTCCTTCTTTCTTTTCTTCTTTTCCTTCTTTCTTTTTATGTTTCCTTGGGTAAAAAAGACCTGAATTTGCTAATAGATTGAGTTGAAGTTTGCCACTATCATTAAATGCAGAGCGCTATGTAACTGTTAGTCTCAAAAGAGGGAGGCTGCTTTAGTCAACAGGCCTCATGAAAAATTTAAAAACTTACCCTAATATCATAGCTGTGCATCACTTCTCTTTGAAGGTTGGCTGCTGACCTCCACCATTGATAGTGAGCATCAGCTCGTGCCAGCCACAGCCAAAGACTCCACAGCAAATAAACTCTCTCCACCCTTGCCTCACCTGAAGGTGCACCTGAAGGAGGGAGGTGGTCAGTCCCTTTTGTCACTTCCATGGGGCCTTAAAGGAGGCTGCTCTGTGGGGATCCAAACCACATAGACCTGCCCTGCCCTACGTTTTGCTCTGCCAAGATGCAAAGAGAGGAAAGGTGTTTTGCTCTTTTGTTTTCAGAACAAGCTGTTCCTGTTCAGGGTGAGGAATCCCTTGGTCTTCCAGAGTTTGGGGCTCAGGTACCAGCTGAGCCTCCGTGCGAGTAGGAAACTCAGGCAGTGACACCACAGGAGCTTTGGGGTGGGACCCTGTGGTGTAGGAACACCTGGGCTACCTTGCTGTCAGGTCACCCCGTCCTGGATTGTGCTAAAAGTCTCAGTTTCTGGTTTCCCAGTCCACTTAAATAATCCTACACAGTCTAAAGGCTTTCAGCCCTCTTTCAGCTTTCTTGGAAATAAGGAAATCATGGAGTTGTGGCATTAAGTTTTTCATTTGTACCAAATCATGGATGCAATAAATCTCTCAGTAGTCCATGACTCGTGCTTGAAATAATTCTTTTTTTTCTTACACTGAAAAAAGACTGAATAGTAACAATCAGCTTGAGTTTTCATGGACATGTTCATGTCTCCAAAGTATAATAATTACATAACTTATATTTCAGCATCAATGGCAGGTAGAGAGTAAGAAGACTCAATATCTGGTTTAATTTATCTATACCACAGTCCACCTCCATGCTGCTCAAGTTCTTTTGAGCTCTTTTTACTCTGTTTCTAGTTTGCAGAAGATCCCTCAGTCTATGAATATTTCTGAGCAGGTGTAATCAGCTCCACTGTTTCTTCTTCCTTCAGCTGTTATCTTTCAGCATGAACTATGATGGTAGGCTGAAATACTAACCCTGGAAGCCAGACTGGAGAAAGATGAAAGGCCATTAGTCTTTTACAGTACAAGTAAATGTACAAGCCTTATATGCTTTTATGGAACAAACCACAGAATTCCTTTACACTGACTCTTTCATCTTGTATGTTTTCCCATCCCCATTTTCTTTTTGTTCCAAGGACTTGTAAAGTTACATATCTGAGCTGTCCTCCCTTATTTGCAGTTAGATATTGGAAGACAAATTGCAGTCAATCAAGTATGCTTTTAAAATGTTCTTGAAAATCTCTGCCAGGCAACCACACTTCTTTCTGTGCTGTAACTCACCAACCAAGAGCTTCTCAGAACTGCATGCATCATTACTCAGAACTCTAGGTCTAAACCCACAGCACCTGTGCCTCCCTTGTTAAATCTTAATGGATATTAGTCATCATGCTATGAGACTTTATCAGTAGTTAGCTTCTGTGAACACCTTACACAGTACAAAATTAAGGTCCTTTAGCTGAAGTCAAGTTGTAGATTTTGAAAGATTTTCTTTGTATCAAGACTGAGACACATTTTTCAGAACGCTATCAAAATAAGTGTTATTAAGAGTGAACTTCTGATTCTGCCAATAGCATGACACCAATACATATCTACAACTAAACTGTTTCCTGAAGATTACTCTGCGGTTTTCTTTACAGGTGTGCAGGAAGGCAGATAAATGGAAACAAATATGATTTTTATAAAGAAATGTATATTACTTTCTTTCCTATAATTGATTAGATGCTGTTTAACTGTTTACCTTTAAGTAATTTTTCATCTGTGTTAAGCACTGGGTTACAACCTTTTGTCCTTTTTGCTTCATTTGCACAACTTTGTGTCTAATCTATGTCAACATGGAAATACTACAAGTATTAATCTTCCTGTTACCTGTAAGATTAGACTTGAATCCAAGAATTTACATTGTAGAACTACAAATGAAGGTGGAAAATTACTGTTTGTGTCATAAAAAAAAAAATAAAAATTCAATTACCAACCAGTAAATGCCAGCTACACCTTCTTTAAATTAAGCTGCTTCTTGACATCAGTGAAAGTATGTTTGGCTGTTATTCTACTTGTTCCAGTGATAAAAATTCAAACATTTTGTTCTGGTCTGCTCTGGTCATTTGTGTGTGCTATGAATGCTTGAAAGGCATGGTCAGAGAAAGTGATGCACTTATCAGCTGTGGACCACTTTTGGAAAACTCAAGCAGGACCTTTTCTGTGTTGTATCCTGAGCAACATCAACGCCTTACCTATAGAAACTGAGGTTAAATGTCAGTTTGCTTCATGGCAGTATCCCCCAGTTCACTGCACAGCAGGCACAGAAAAGGTACACTGACAAAGGCACCTTTTAGTCGGTGAAGTTAGAACATTAATTCTTTGCAATGGCTTTTCTGCTTTCCCCTTTTACAGCTACCTCCCTTGGAGCCAGCGGTCATGACTTTGAGTTACTTTTCTATGTGACATTGATGAGTCTCCCAAATTTGCAGATGGATGATGCTTGTTTGAATACAAACATTTAATCTTAGTTGAAAATAAGAGAGGAAAATATAGCACTTTTGGTGATCAGGCAGTTTTGAAAATCAGGAATTTTGTCTGATAGATGTGACTGCCTGCTCCAGAATCAAAATTCTCACTAAGAAATCTCTTACATTCAGGGTTTCAAAAATAATTTACCAATTATATGAACAAATGTCATGCAGATTTTACATCAGCTTGAAAGAACAGATAAGAAACATAGTCTTTTGGATATGAACTGCTGTTTCATTCACTTAAAAGAAGTTTCAGCTGTGTGGATAGTACTGACAGTTGTCTCTTGAACATTTCAATAAGTGTTTTATCACTGAACAAAGTACCCAAAGACGGTAAGCAGGAGGATTGTATGGTGATGGCGTGCATAATATCCTGCATATCTGAGACAGCCTAGAGAAGGATTTCTTCTCCAAGGCAGAAACTTGGAGCTAATCTCAAGATCTGCATCTGTACTGCATGCACCATCCCATTTTGTGCTTTAGACAAATCTGGATTATGCCTGAAAACAGATACATTGTCATCACTTGCTTTTCAAGTGTGAATCACAGAAATTATTAAGCAGCTTAATGGTCAATTATTTGTGTTACATATTGCTCATATAGAAGCAATGCAGTTTTACAAAACTAAAATTAATGCTTACAGTTAATAAATTTGCCTGTGTACAAGAAAATAGGTATGATAGGGAACCTGGTGAGGCAGCAACAAAAAACAAAGGAACCATTAACTTACTGTATGATCCTTTGAAAAACTTTCTAAAGCAGTTTGATTGTGAATACAGCAGAGAAAGTTTGTACTTTAAATAAAATGGAAAAGAGATACCACTGTACTGAATACTAATGACTACCAATATTACTGATAAAGAAGAAAGAAAAAAAAATATTAACATATCTGAGTGTTACAGATCTCGTCTGCTAATTGTTGTTATTTATTTCAGCATATTACTTTCAGCAAGAACTATAACCTTAACTTGTGGAAAACGTCACTTTTCTAGGTATTGATGATTCTTGTGTAGAAGTATCCAAGCTAGCTCAGCTAACTAGAAGTAAAATGGTCACATTAGTGCAGAAATCCATCTGGGATTAATTAGTCATGAGAACTAGGGATGAGGTATCCCCTTAGTGTGACTATTTTTGAGCCATATACAATTACCACCTCACTGAAAGACAGTCAGCTATACAGAGGCTGTTTTGTCATCATTTCCTTCAATTCTAATTTTTCCATATTTACTCTGGCATGCAGTCCTTCCTTGCCACTCTCTCTATCTTTCCACTGAGTCCATCAGCTCTGAAGCAACAGCAGCACATACAGAAGTTATCTCTTTTTCTTTCCTGAAACCCAAACCTCATTCTTCATCACACAAGTCAATCACCATTTGCAGATGTTCAGCTGACAGAAAACTGTATCCAAGTGGATTTGTAAATAGACAAAAATCTCTTTCACATAGTGAGTTCATAGACAGACATCCATAGTAGTATGCCTCCATTTTCTATTCCTCACCTCAACTTGGTTGTCATATTACACCATTACATATAAAGAATGGTGTAAACGTGTGAAAACACACCACACTATACCCGCAACTATTGGTGATAATGCTCTGACTCTACAACCCCACAGGTTTGGTATGAAGAAGAAAAGCACTGGGCACTTGTGTTTCTTGCAGAATTGCTATTTCTAACAACAATTACATTTTGAAATTATGGTTATTCTGAAAAAAACTTCCGTATGGAACAGGCCTTCCTTAGAGAAATCATGGCTATTGTATTTCCTTATGCATCTGTCTTTCATCAGGCTGTTTGTCACAAGCAGACCCCTGAACCGCCTACATCACTATTTTCATAAAATATTCTGGCAGAGATGCTGGTTAAAAAAATGAAAATTCTTATTTATCTTTGTACCTTGAACTTAATAACTACATGATCTAAAATTCACCTAACTGAATTAAATATTTGCTATGGGTTGTGACTTTGCTCTCAGGCATCTGCCTTTAATGAGCCTTCTAGTAGAATCTCAGCAAAAAATAAATCAATTAACTTAAAAACTTCCTTGACCTCTTCATTGCATATATTCTTCCCCTAACTATTTCTCATTCTGGGTGAGTATTCATGTACTTTTCCCATATTTTTAAGATATATTGCTGGTTGATTTTCTTACATTATTTATTCTTCACCACATAAACAGCCAATTATCTGATTTTTTTCACCTGCTGTATCCTTGCATTGAGTGATCCCACTTTTATCTGCAAAAGTTTCTTTACAGCTCAAAAGTAAGATGTATTTTCAAAATTTAGAGAGTGTTTGCTCCCAGTACCATTTCCACATTTCTCATTAAATGGTTTCTGTAGCATCTAGCACTTCATATGCTGAATAAGAAATTGTACCAAGACATTTTGCTTCTCAGTAGGCCGTAGGAGAAGTATATAAAGCCCCCAGAAAAGCTTGGTTATCTTTGTAACTGTTTCTGTGATTCTTGTGGTCTTTGCAGAGCAGTGATATGGTTTCTGCCATCAAGAAGAGAAACCTGTGGGGCTGCGAAAGTGAGCGTTGCCTTCACAGGGAAACGACTTCTTCTCAAGGCAGCGCTTAAAAGCACAACTCCATGCTCTGGAAGTAAAGTAATATGCTGGGAAAGAATCAACTACGGTGCCCTGCTCAAAACCTGGTCTCCATCACTTTTGAAGACAGCAGCAGAAGGCATGTTTCTAAGTTCCCTGCCACCACGGCCATAGCTGTATCTTCAGTATTTTTTGCCTAGTTTAGCTATTCTGCAGCTTGTTGAACATTTGGTTTCTAGGCAGTATGACTTTTTATTCCATTATATTGCATATCTTCCATTCTTTCCCACCCAAAATTAAACAGTCTTCTCTGATGTAAAGAACCCCAATACTAGCAAATAGCGAAATATTATGAAACGCAGAAGTATTCCCATGGTGCACAAACAGTATTTTATGCATTTCATGGTCATTTCTGTATAGATTTATTACTTTCAAACTATTGCATATTTAATTGATTATTATTGATGAAAATGCTCAAGCCTTTATGCCAAGATAATTTACGCAGCTCTTTCATTATATAATCTTAAGAAATAAACATATATTTCCTTTTGTATTTTTAAAATAGAAGAAACTCTTACTGTCTTCCAAAACAAACAAACAAGAAAAACCACCAAACAAAGAGCTTCATCAGTTTATATGCTCTCTGTCATTCACAGTACATGTGTATAATTTTCTGTTCATTTGTATTTCTTATTTTTCATGTTTACTATAAAACACTTCCGATTGATATTATCTCTGTGTTACAGCTGTACTGTTTCTGGAGCTAAGATAATGTAGAAGAACCACATGAACAGAAAATAGTTGTGTTATTAATGAGTGACTGAGCCAAAGAAAATATCCACAGGTAATATGATAGCTGAAAGATCATCTCCTATTGAAACAACCACTGAGGAAATGATTCAGAAATAACAGTCTAGAATTTCCCATCAGCATTTAATGTCAGTTCTGCAAGATAAAGTTAAAATTAACTGGAAATGGGAGAAAACAAAAGGAAAATATTTAACTTTGCTTGGACATGCGGAAAATAGTTATTATAAAAACTTTTTTAATAAACAGATGTTATAGTTCTACCAAAGTTCACTTTTTTAGTGTAACTGTGAGGATGTCCAGACATCCTTATACTTTGAGAAATAATTCACCATCTAATCATGCAATGGATCTTTGGGTTTGTATATTCAGACAAATATTTGGCAATGGTTCTACTTCGTACAAACACCATTATTCATGAGAGCACAGAATATTAATTCTTCCTTATTAGTTTGTATTATTTATCATTTTGTATTTGTTATTATATTTTAAATGTTTCATTTTGCAAGATGACTTCAACCAGCAATTTTGCCTCACAAATAAGAGAGAACAGATTGTAAAATGAACAACTCAAAGGATTAATTAAATCATCTGACACCTAAAGTACTAGCTTATATTGGAAAATACTTACCCTACCTCAAATTTGATTTCCATGGGGACATTCAAAGAAAGATGTGATTTAATTTTGTTTTGTTAAACCACACTAAATCCCTATGTAAACACTTTATTTTGGAAGCGAAGATCCTTCAGTTCCACATACTTTAATTATTTGAGGAGTTATTGGGAAAAAAAATGAATTAAGGCCACCATAAATCTCAGTGAAAGTACAGGGACGTGAAACATTTTAAGTAACTGACTTGAAAAGTAAAATAAGATTAGTTATCCTTTGTGCCCTATGAAGACACATCAACATTTTCCATCTCTGCCTAGTTCTTACCGCTTCTTTGATGATCAGGCAAGTATGAATGTTGGCAATGCTTGAATTCACTCACGCAGTTTAATAGCAGATATTAACTTATGCTTTATATCTTCTCTTCTAAGGGAACAAACTGCTATCTACTGAGATAATGCTGGCACTGAGCTCTGGCACTGTCTGTGGACCAAATATACCTATGAATGCAGTGTAGAGGTTAAAGAGAATGAAAAGACAAAGTAAAAATGTTGAAGACTTGCTCTTCTAGAAGTTAATATTCCTCACAGAGAAAGATATATAGAATTCAGCATGTAAAGACTTCACTGAAAGCTTTCAACTCCCCACATGGCATTTACTAATACTAAAAATATTAAAGAAAGGAAGGACATTATAGATAATACTTTGGTAAGGAAAAGTTGTATTCTTTTTCTGTTTGATAAAAATATAACTTTCTTACAAACAATGGTATCTGTTATTTCATATTATCTATGGACCTGGGAGCTTGCAAAATGAATTTTCCTCTGAGCATCTCACAGGCTTGTTGCCACTGTAATACAGCATAAATAAGTGAAGTGGTTCTGTGTGCATGGGTGTCATGTCCAGACATGAGAGTGACAAGTGTGCATACAGATTGGGATCTGCACAGTTCATCTTGGTAAATAACAGCATTTATATAGCATTGTTCATATTGCATTAGTTCCTGTAATTATGTACCAAAAGATTTCTATAATCAGAAGTAATACACGGCAGGACTATGATTTTTAAAACTTTAATTAACAGACTCATAGTTGTTGAACGTTAACATAAATGTGCAATTGATTTTAGTTTGATATTTACAAAAAAATAAGATAAGATAGTAAGAATTGATGCAGTGAAATGCCAAAGTTAGGACTCAATAGCCTTGGTGACTATTAAGCAGGTATTCTTTATTGCAGCGCCGGACGCACAGGGGATTGGTCCCCCTAATGTGCACGACAACTGATTTAGATGTATAGTTTAAATATTAAGTATGCATATTCACTAGTTTTCCAAGAAATGATTACCTATTCATTAACTCACTATTACAAGGTACTGCCCACTCCCGCATGTGCACTGGAGTCTCTTGGTGGTCTTCAGAGACATCTGGTGGTCGTTTACTTCCTCCACTCCTCTTCATCGTTGTGACTTCTGGGTGAACTGCAGGCCTCTACTCCTTTGCTGGTGCATCAAAAGTGTTATCTTTGACTAGTCTCTGCATTCCTCAGTAATCCTGGGCCCCTTTTTTTTTGAGAGATAAGCTTCTACTACAAGATTATATTGTCCTAAAGCATTCTTTCTTAAAAAACAGGAGATAAGTTCTGACATTTAGTACTACAACTGTTGCATCTGCGCTTTGTACAGCCTTAAAGCACCCTGTCTCCTAAGTTAAGATCCTACTTCAATTAGTTTACAGCTTTAATAAATCAAAACCTACTTCAGAATAAAACAAAATTCAAACTCTTGAAAAGCAGAGCTACACATTTCATAAAACCATAAGTGAGAAAGGTTTTATAAACATTCATGAAACCAGTGGGAAATCGGTTAGCCAAAGACAAACCCCACAAGTTTAGATCAAGCAAAACAGAGTATCTAATGTGCATTCCTGCCATGCCAGGGGATTCTTACACCCAACCTAAATATACGCACATGTTAGCCCTTCTTTGTACAAATTTCTCTCACTGTATAGTTTACCTTTCAAGTGTGTGGTATGTACTGCTGATGTTTGTTGAGGTGGTTTTCTGCTTGGAAACTGGAAACATATCATATATGAGGTATGATTCATAAGTAGCTCAAGATGTCTCACTGAAGCACTCCAAGTAGTCAATAGATTTCTCAAATATGGTACAGTTCCGAGGAGAAGTAGAAGCACAATATCTATTTCTCTCTATTGATTATACAGGAAGCCAAAGGCAACTTGACTCCTGACTGCAACACTGCAATTAAGTACATACAGCTGGGTAGTTTAAATCCATATGCTGGTTCTTTCCCTGTGGTGCTCAAAAGGATATTATTAGCTTTAAGCAATTTTTGCAATACATGACACTGGAAATGACAGGTACAAGTTTTAACCCTCAATTCAGTCCTAAACAACTTGTACAGGAGAAGGGCTAAAAAAGTGTTTGCATGACAGAAGACAAGACTGAAGGTCCTTAAAAATGAAATACAGATTCCATATGTTTTACAACGAAATATATTTGGCTAAATAAATACATCAAATTTATCTCTTAAAACAGAAAAGATGTATTTAATGACCTTTCAGTTCCACATTTATCCATTTTTACTTATCTGCAGGGAGCTAAGCTATTTTTCTGTTTCTATTAGAGATCTCCACTCCAATTCAATTACACAGTCATCCTCAATAATGCTGAAATTGAATCCTCTGCAGAGCTAAGTTGTATTCAGATTCAGTACGGTATCTTCTCCATGTGCACCAGGCATTACAAAGCTCAGCAAGTCGAATGCATTTCAAAAAATAATTCAAATATTGTTATCCATTCTGATAATTTCAGAAATGAACTCATATATTGGACAAGAATATATATGCCTTCAGTAGGTGTATTATTTAAAACTCAGATTGAATTAAAGACTTTTTTTTTAATCATCACATCCTTTCAGAAAAGTTAGCTTGAGGTTAATTTCCTCTTTAAGACAATATTCCTTACAAGCTATTCAGTTTTGTAATATGCATGTAGTACACATGATCAAAAGTGTATCTATATAAATAAATACATCTATTAAACACATCTTTTCATGTTACAAACATGATAAACTCAGTTTAAAATGTTCCATTTCAGCACTCCCAAAAAAAATAAATCACTTGTTTACTTTGGTTTAAAAAGTGTTTGTAAGTGGTTCTGTCTTTATCTAAAATTATTCTATGGCTTCCTAAGTTGTTAGGTTGTCAGGAGGAGACATAGTTCACACTGATGTTGTCCTCCATTTCCTGCCTGTGGTCTTCCCTTTGCCATCAGGAACTGTGATGCCAGGGACCACTATAGGAGTAGAAAGTGGTACCAGTGTACAACACAGAGTGGGATATCTTGGCCTACAGGAAAAATGTCAATAAACGAGGTTGGTTGAATAAATATAGATGAACTGTGAATTGACTTGAAAGGGGCCTAATTAACTTGGCAGATCAAATTTTTCTATTACAGTTCTACTTGCACACTTAGAAGAAAAAAAATAATGTAATTCAAGAGTTTTCCTGTAAAAGATTTCAAGTTTTTCAAAGCTTTATGTATTTAATTTAATATTTATGTATTTATTTTAATAATAGCTTTATGTATTTATGTATTATGTATTTCTTTACCCCCAAAGGATCCAAATTATCTTCTTGGTTTTGTTGTTTGGGTTTTTTTCAAATTTTTTTTTAAGACTCCCAGTAAGGCTCTCAAACAAATATCTAGACATCACCATTTTGGTAACTCAGCTCTTTTGAAACTGGACCCCTCAATGGCTAACTTTTGTTTTTAAATTCAGTGGTCTTTTGCACGAACTGTAGAACAGCTGTACTATCACTACATAGCCTGTGGCAAAAGACTGTTATTCTCTGAAGCTCCTAAAATCTGCAGTAAATCAATGAACACGGTGCTGTACCAAAAATCAACAGATACTAGTTCCATAGTACAGGCAAAACAACGTACAGCAATACAAAAGCTAAGCTAAATAGGAAGCATGAACATTATCAACTGTGTATACAACAAACTGTTTCCCTACTTGACCCATGTGCAAATATGTTTGTGAAGAACCATGCTTCCCCTCAGTGATTGTAGTAAGTCAGTAAAACAACATCCTATTCCTATAGGAAGAATTTCCACATAATATAGGAAAAATATTTAACATATACAGCATATATCTTGACTGCTTATCACACTGCAGCTTCCCAAATGCTAACACGTTGAAGTCTGCTCTGTGAAGAGACCTTTGCAAAATTAAACATAAATATGCTGAATTATAGGTAGCTAAATTAGAAAATGAAAGAAACAACTTCTTATTCTTATATGCTTTATGGAGTAAAGGGTTTTGCATTATGTACATATATATATGTGTATTTGTAGAAATGTATCTGTATGTAACTATATATGTATATATGTATGTAAGTGTATATACTTATCCATATTTAATATGTGCTGCTTCGTGTAGCTCTTCTAATCCTAAAAAGGGCATAAATCTTAATATTCATTTGATTGTTCATGGCCAGCCTTATGGGACAAAACCTTGAAAATGGAAAGCAGGGCAAACATTGTCTCACCAGATGAGATATGAATATTACTACAAGAGTTCTTAAGAAAAGATTTCCCAGATTTGCATGTGCTTCCTTCACATACATAGCTCCCCCACCCCCTTTTGTGACATATTAAAGAAATCACATGCTAGCTGTGATTCAGTGCTGAAATATGGGTATTTAGATGCTTTGTATATCACACATCAGACAAGGATGATGCAACACAGAAACATTGAGAGATCTGTTCCTTTTGGAGCAGCTGTTGGAAGGAAGTTTGAGTTGCTAGAGGATACCTAAAATGCCACTAAATTTCTGTGCTTCTGTACCAAAACAATTTGTTTATGCTTAAATCAAAGTATCATGAAAACTAAAGTAAGTTTATTTTTTTTTATTGTAGGTCAAATTTATAAAAGCTGTACTTATTTGGACCTCTTATCTGAGTACTATATGGTAGCAGTCCTTAGTTTTCTGCCTACAGCATCAGCAGAGCATCCACTTACTCCAGTGAGATCATAGAATTGAATCGTTGAATCATAGAATCGCTAAGTTTGGAAGAGACCTTTAAGACCATTGAGTCCAACCATTGACCGAACAGTATCAAATCCACCACTAAACCATGTCCCTAAGCACTACATCTACACGTCTTTTAAATACCTCCAGGGATGGTGATTCCACCACCTCCCTGGGCAGCCTGTTCCAATGCTTGACAACTCTTTCAGTGAAGAATTTTTTCCTAATTTCCAATCTAAACCTCCCCTGGAGCAACTTAATGGCCATTTCTTCTTGTCCTACCATCTGTTACTTGGGAGAAGAGACCAACGCCCACCTTACTACAGCCTCTTTTCAGGTAGTTGCAGAGAGTGATAAGGTCTCCCCTCAGCCCCCTTTTCTCCAGGCCAAACAACCCCAGTTCCCTCAGCTGCTCCTCATAGGACTTGTGCTTTAGATGCTTCACCAGCCTTGTTGCCCTTCTCTGGACATGCTCCAGCACCGCAATGTCTTTCTTGCAGTGAGGGGCCCAAAGGTGAACACAGTATTTGAGGTGCAGCTTCACAAGTGCTGAGTCCTGATGGCCACACTATTTATGATCCAAGACAGGATGCTATCGGCCTTCTTGGCTACCTGGGCACGTTTCTGCTGGTTCACATTCAGCCAGCTATCAACCAACACCCCCAGGTCCTCCAGGCAGCTTTCTAGACGCTCTTCCCTAAGCCTGTAGCATTGCATGGTGTTGTTGTGACCCAGTCTTAACACAGAACTACATGGCGAAGTTGCTGAAATTGCAGTCTGTTTTTATTTCTGTATACAAGTGTGTACTGGGTCTGGCAGATAGGGAGTAGACTTTCTTTACAGCACCCTGTATGGTGCACCCTTCTCGGTGGGGGTCAGTCTCTTCTGAGACCGAAGGCACTGAAGTGTGACTGGCAGGTCTGCAATGAACAGGGTCTTCCTTCTTAGCCTTCTTGGGAATTGGGACAACATTTGCCAGCTTCAGTTGACTGGGACCGTTCCACACTCCCAAAACCATTGAATGGAGAGGTCCCGTGATGACATTGGCCGGTTCTTTCAGTATGCTGGGATGAATCCCATTCAGCCCCATAGATTTATGTGCAGCCAGCTGAAGCAGCAAGTCTCGAACGCCTTCAGAGTCAGCAGGTATCAGGAGGTATCAACCCTGCAGTCACGGTCTTCTAACTCAGGGCTCCAGGGGTCTCAGGGCCCATCATTGGTGTTAAAGACATGGTCAAAGAAGTCATTAAATGTCTCTTTGTCTACGTTCCTATTTGTGAGGTGACAAACCTCATCAAGTAACAGACCAAGTTACTTTGACTTGTAACTTCAACTTGCCTCTTTGTTTTTGACATCTGTCTGGTGTTCAGATTTTTTTGTAAAATGAAATTGACAGTGGTACTGAATCATACTAATGTATGGTTGAACTTGCAATTGGCTCACTAAATATTTCAATGTGTTGTAACTTATGTGAAAGCTGACTTCTCTCACAGCTTCCCTCCAGGAAAAGCTGGTCATATCATATCACCGAGAAAATAAACAGTTCAGGGAGTGTTGTCTTACAACAATTTGAGACAGACCTTTTATTTTTATGCTGCAGAAAGGTTTTATTTAAATAATGTTAAAACATAATTTTGTCCTGGCAGCTACACCCACCTTGTATTGACCCTGACTAGTTAGATATGAAATTGTGTTCTTTCATCTGAAATTCAGAGAATGTTTGCAAACATTTGTCTGAAAACTGACTAACTTACAGTGTTATTCATGTTTTTAGTTAATTACCTTTGGTGCAGATATACATAGTATGAGTAATAATCCTACCTCATTATTCTTAATAGTTTTAGAAAAATATGTATTTGACAAGCATACTAATGCCTTCTGAAAAGCTGGATTGGATAATATACAGTACTTAGCCCTAAAAAAACAGCTTCTCCAGTTTTCCTTCTAAGCCAAAACCAGAATAAAAACAATCAGGCATTTACAGATCGCAGCAACCAATTTGCATCAAAAATATACAGGAAGAAGAGGAGCTCAGATGTATTGACTGCTGCATTAACATTTTTGCTTGTTTCCTTTTCTTTCTCTGAAGAAAAACTACAATTAGGGCTGGCAAGTCACTGAACAATTTACTTTGAAAACCTCTTGTGGACTGGTTATAAGAATTTCAACAAGTTACTGAGGGGACTTTTTTTTTTACTGTGAAGGTTAGGACAGATCGAAACTTGTAAAATACGAAACTGTAATGGTTAGAAATCATCACAAAAGAAATACTGTAAGAATAAACCATAAAGATACATAACAGACTCTAAGCACGTATTTTAGGTGTCTTAAACACTACTTGGGAGGTTAAAAACAGTTTTTATGTGCTCTATCTAGATTTCTGTGATTCTTCAATAATTAATATAAAAACTGAATGACAGAATATTTTGTCTCGGAAGCTATCTCTGAGAATAAAAGGAGTGTCAGGAAAATCAATAAGTCTTCCAGCTTCTGAGAAAGATTTAAAATTGTGAGCTTATTTGTTTGCAGTTTTTTCATATTCTAACTAAGATCAATAGTGACTGGAGGCTATGGAAATGATAGAGGTTGCCATTTCTGTGAATGGGTGAGTGGAGGAAATAAACACCTTACTCTAGCTGAAAAAAATGTCACAGCCTTCAGTGCTTTCTATTTACCTTGATATTATAAGAAAAATCAAACTTTAATAAAACAGGTTTGGTTTTTTTTTGGAAAAACAATGCATAGGAAATCACAGAGTGCTCTGTGAGCATCCTCTGCAGATCATTTCCCAAAGGTGCCAGTGTCACTTCATAGCTTAGAAAGGGCTCAATAATCTCTCAGAGGACTGAGCCTGAAATGAATTCACTATACTGGGGGCGCTGAAGGCGTCAGTCGTTGAACATCCGTCTTTCAGTAGCCTTTCCATTTTAATTGACTACAAACATAATTTCTAGCTGAAGAAATATAATACAGTGGAAAAAGTATGAAGTGTCACAAGCATATTCTACATACCTACAAATAAACATTTTCCTTTTCGGGCCTACACTTCTCTTTCAGTTTTAATTTATTTTTTTTTAATCTTCATTAAATTATTTCTCTGTTGATACCGGGATATAGTTTTGCTTTTATGCTCTTAATTTTGGCTATAATTTGTCTGTCCCACAAATTCTGTCCATAATTTGTCTACCCAACAAATTTTGCCCGTCTCCTGTCAATTTTACTGATGTTTCTCTGTATTTTTCCCCTTCTTTCTACAGCTTATTTTGTTCACCTATAAACTTGGATACAATCACAAATAGAGAAGTGCAAGTTTTGTAATACAAATTTTAAAAACCTAAGTAAGTGTTGCCAACAACTAGACCTACCTTGGTAAGGCCACCTTAAAATAGAATAGGTGAGGAAAATCATTAAAGAAGCTACTGTGTAGTATTTTGAAAGTAGATGAAGCTTGTACAGCGTATATATTACAAGAGATATCATGTCACTACTGTAGTCTACAGAGACACTCAAGAAAAAAAAAAGAGAGAAAAACAATGGTTCTTACTATCAGTGTGGATAATAGATGTATAAAGAAATATTGCAATCTAGGTGGCACAAATAATAGCAAAAATATTGCAACAGAAGTGTAGGAAGTTAAACCAAATACGATATGGGAAGCAGCTACTGTCTCATTATGACTGTGGTAATTCTTCTCTTTCCACTTATTCAGCAATTGATGAGCTGTCCTTTTCACCTACGAGTATGTTGAATATGCTATAGTTTGGCAACAGACTTTGGTTTGATAATATATATAGCTCTGGTTTTCCTGAATTGAAGTCCTAGTAACTGGGCCACTTTCCGTCCTCTTGCCACTACTGATCTGTAAGGATAATAAAGGTAATAAACAAATGGGTGCTGCTGTTTGTTCCACCACAAGGCATATAGGAAATCAAAGAATGAAACAGTAATTTAGAACTAACCTGATTTACATATATCAAAATGCAATACTGTCACACATGGCTAAGTAATTCACTCACCCATAAGCATGGAGCTAATGTATTACTATAATGATTTAAGTGTTCCTGAGATGACTCCTTCAAACACAAACAAATTTGTAACACAAAATAAAGCCTAGTAGGTGCAGAATACTGAGGGAATGATGTGTTTAAGAGTTTTGCAGCTTTGGGAAACTACCATTTAATCTCATTAAGTAAAAACTGAATATTTCCTACCTGGAGAAGGATTTAACAGCACCGAACTTTGAGAAGAAACAAGGTTACATTTACAAATATACAATGATTTCCAATTTCTCCAAAAATATTAGATGAATCATTCATTAAGAATTTTTGAATACTAAAAGGCTAAAGAGAAATTATTAGCCCATTTTTCAATCCTACTCAAATAATTTTATTTTATTTTAGAAACCCTATGAATCTTTTCAAAATAAATCTTTGACAAATCCTTAGTCCCAGTTAATTATTTTAGTCACTTACAGTTACTTACTCTACTATTTGCATGATGTATCTTCCTGCCAAAATTCAGCCACTATAAATGTTCAAATTTCCCACTGGATTTATCACCATTTTTTTGTATTTTTTTTAGGAGAGAAGATTTAATATTGAGGGGGAAATAATCAGTCATCTATTAAATCTAATATTTCCAGCCTTTTTAAGGTTTCCTACATAATTTTGCAAGTAATATATGAAGCTTTTAAATTTTGGTAAGAAGGAAAAAAAATTCTTTTAAAGAGCAATTATAATTAAGATGCTGTTCTACTCAGCACTTCTTTTAAACTATAGTAGAACAGAGACATTTGGAGCATAATATCAGTGATGGGAATATAGGCTTTAGAAGTCCTTTCAATATTAACAATACCTATGAAAATTAAGTAAAGCCATCACGTTATCAAAGAGAAAACTGTCAGAAGAGCACAATATCTGAAAAAGAAAAGCAAACTTTAAACTGTGATTATATTAAATAACCTCCTATGAATTTTTTTCCCATATCCTTACTAAAGCAAAAAATTACCTGCATGAATATTATGAGAAAAATGTGCTAGACAGTTTTCCCTTTTTGGTACTCTGTAGGTTGATTTCTTTATTGTTTCAGCAATGACTATGGGATATCAATGTGCCTGTAAATTGACATTCAATTTACAAGAACAGTTGAGTTTTATGACATCTACCTCAAAAAAAGTTCTGCTTTAGGAAACCGGCCAATTAAAAAAAAAAAATTACTTGTGTTTTACGACGTGAATGGGTATTATCTAGTTTGCATTTCAAAATAAGAAAACAACTCACAGACCAATCAGATAAGAAAGAGGACACAGGATGGACTGAGTTTATAAACTGACTTAAACTTTTCACTTAATATTGGAACACGTATCTTACACGGGCAGTGCTTAAATAGGGACCTACAAACCACTTAGCCTTACCAGGCAATTTACACCTGACTCAAATCTAGGTACACTTGATCAGGCTGTGGATCACCAGCACCACATAAGGAACAAAATACAAGTATCAAGGCATACCTGCAAAGTTCCAGTTTAACAAGAATTTTTCTTCCCCAAAAAACACGTGAAGTGAAACCAGCATGGAATGACCCCTCGCGTTCCTGAATCCCTTTTTTCCAGATTTTTAGAGTGTCTTGCTCTAACTGCCAAGTTCACCTTCCTTATGAAAATGAAGGCTTGGAGGGTGTTCACAAAGATACAGCAGATATGATTGGTCACTGGCTTTTGTGGAATAAAGAAAGAAATTTTCCTGTTAGACCTAACTATCAGAGACCAGTGACTATTTTTCCACATTCATGAGTCCTGGTGGTATAGTGTTGTTAAAGAACAGGAATGTAGATTTAACATCTAGTGCTTTGGACACGTTATTTTGTTACGGTTTGTGGCTGAACTCTAAAAGGCCTAAGTCCTAAAATTGAAATGAACCTGCATTTCTACCTCTAGTCGTCATTTCACTCTCTATAGGAGAAAGACACATTCTAGTCTCCCCAGACTAGATGCACCTAAATTGCTAGTTACATTAAGTTAATTAAGTCACAGCCTATTGTTTAAATCCTTGCCTGTGTTTGCTTTTAGGTGACCCGTGTCCAGACCAAAGAGCAGAATGCTTCTTTGGAGTCTATCACAAATCAGTGATAAGGTCTCCGATGATGGTTTCCTTTACTGCATAGTTTCTTACACATGACAGGCTATTACTGTATAGCTACATATTTTTTAAGTAGCATGCTTTTGTAGACACTGCAGCTTCACTATACAATTTGCACAAAAGGCAGCATTTTCTAGAAAACAATTCTAAGGCACTTGTGTAATGTGAAAAACAGAAAGTAATTCTGTGTATTCTGTAAAACAGTGTAGATTATTCCTTCACAGTTGCCAAGTAAAGGAAATAGATTATCAAACTGAGTATCTGGTTAATTTCTTCATGTTGCTGTCATGTTTATTGTAGCTCAGGATTTGTGCAGATCTTACTAGGTACCAGGAAGTTAACAAACTATATGAGTTGAGCAGTTATTGTTACACAGGATTAAAAGGGGGAAGATAGAGATATAACCAAGTTTCCCAGTAAAATTAACCAAGAAATCATCTTTTCTCATTATGAAATCTTTTTTCTTATCCAAATCTCCCTCATGAAGAAAAAAAAAAAAAAAAAGAGGGGGAGTAAGGGGAATTATTACTTACTCTTTATACAATAATTCACACCCGATTTATTCTGAAAGTCTCGGAATTTAAACATTAAAAGAAGCCCACAACTACCTGACTTTATTTTTTAGCATGTGAATAGGGAATATTGTGCATTAAACTGTTCCCTTACATATATATTTCCTTATGTTTTTATTTTATGAGAGGTACATGTGCTGTTTAACAAGTAGACAGACAAAATGCTTAATTTATAAATCTCACAAGAGAGAGATCTGGGTTCAAAATAAGCTTTATTTTTATCCTTTCTGTGATAAAATATGTCCTGGCTAACAAAAATATATTTGACCTGGAGGCTAAAGATATTTTTCTACCATAGAGAAAATTGATCAAGCTGCATAAATTCATTAAGAATTTTTCTGTTAGAATAACAGAATGAGAGTTACTCTGTCAGAAACATTGGTATACAGGTTTTGTCTTAAATATAAACAACGTACAGAAGGGCTCTGACTAGGGTAGAATAAACTGATAAATTTACATTTCAGAGTCTGATCCAATTAAAAACGATCTTTTACATGAAAGTTAATATCTCATGAAGGAGAAGACTTATTTTTCTGTATAACATCACTAAATTTAAACACCTACACTGATTACTTCACTCTCAGATGTAGCTTTTCTTGTACAAACAACAAGAAAATACACCACCACACATTTCAAAATACAAATCTGGCAGAGAAAAACAAATAAAAAATAATTCCCAGATTCATCACAAAACACAACAGTTTTATAATGCTACAGTATTTTCAAAATGACTGGTTCTGTATCTTACATAATTTGGGGTTATGAAATGTATTGTTCTAGTCCATTTGTCCCAGTAAAAGCTTATGTTAATCAAAAGAATCAGTGAGGGAAATTGCTTTCTCATTATTACTAATTAACAAGGTCTTTGTGGGCTATAGGTTGTTTTCAACTCATTGCTGACTAGACAGCAAATTTCTTTCATGTGATCCTCCAAAAAATAATGTAAGCCCTACTTCATTCCCTGACGATGATAAATAAATAAAACCTGTTAATTATTTGAGTTGCTTCGAGCAATATGGTCTTCAGAAAAAAAACAAGATCTCAGTCAGTCAGTATTAGCTCACAATTTTTCATACATCTGATGACTCCTTTTCCCAAATTGTCCTTTTCTTCCTCTCGAAGATTCAATCAGGAGGTTCAAATGACTGTAGCAAACAATTCTTTCAGGGCTATTTTTATATTAGACAATTTTCAATTTCCCTATGAGAGCAGACTGAAACTTCCACTGAACGCTCATGATACTCACTTTTTGCAAATCTTCATTGTGATGGGTCTGATGAAAGCATCTGCAGAAGTCAAGTAATTTGAAGAAGGAGATGAATTAGACATTATATTTTCAAATAGAAAAAAAAAAACAAAACCGAAAACAAACAAAAAACAACAAACCGAACAACCAACTTATTGGAAGGGAGATAACTTTCTCTTGAAGAAATTTTTAAGCACAAAAGAAGAACTTGCTGAATAGAAATCTGAATTTGGCCAATTTCTGTGGTATTATCGTAAAGGAATTTAAAACACTGTAGAAAATACAATTGAGAGAAAATGATTGGTATGACCATTCCAAAATTGTCCTGTTTCAAAGACGTACTTAATAAATTGGTAGATATTTGTTGTCATTGCTGTTTTACGGTTTTCTAATACCATATGTAAAAGTGCAGATTTAAATACATGACATCTCAGTGAGAACTCATAAAATAACAGTTTCAGAGAAACACCAGACCATGGGAAAATACTAAAGAAATCGAAACAACTTATTTCAAAATGTTAATGTTTCAACAACAATACTCAGACAATCATATTTGAAATTATATTATGTATTTATTTTAATATGGTCAAAGTAGAAAATCTGCTTCTTTGTGTATCACTAATATACAGACCAACTCTCTTTTCCATCCTTTTTCCATAACAATGAGCAACAATAGCTGTTGGATAGAAATGAATAGAGATAATCATGGACTCAAGTCATTCATTGCCTTTAATCACAAAGTAATCATAGTGTGATTCTTATGCATAGTAATGCAAGATTAAGAAATGCTCTCTTCTGCTCCAAAGGGCTAATACATTGAAAAAAACCTTTGAATGAAATGGGTTTTGTTAAATATTGTCCATTCCCTTTTTAGAACATTGTGGTTTACATTTGTAATTCAATCTTCCCATGAATTTTCAGAAACTATTTCAATTACATTGATTAAAATTATTCTATCAATTGAAAAGAAATTTTTTTTTAAGAAATATATAAATTTATATAAAAGCAATGCACTGCCAAAACCTCCATTATATATATATGTATTTAATGATAACAATACATGCATGCATATACACAGATAGGTATTTGCTTTCCCATCTGTACATGTAATGGTTTAATAATTTAATGATAGATTTCTTCTCCTCTGTCCACTCCCATTTCTAATAACCGAGGAAGATCTCAAACATTCAAAGTGTGACTTTTAGCCAACAATCATGGACTATGTCTGAGCTCCCTAGTACAAAAAAGACATTGACACACAGTGACACGTCCAGTGAGGGACGACAAAGGTAATTACAGGCTCAAGCATATGGTGTTCGAGACGAGACTGAGAAAAATTGATTTATTCAGTCTTAAGGAGAGAAGGTTAAGGAAGGATCTTATTGCTCTATCCATGTACCTAAGGGAAGCATAAACAGAAACAGACCCAAACACTTCTGTGGTGTGCAGTGATAGGGAAAGAGGCAACAGACACAAGTTACAGTGGGAGAAATTCTGAGCAGATGTTAGAAAACAAAATTTCACAATGAGGATAATGAAATACTGAAGCAGATGCCTAGAGGACTGTCATCCTGGATGATAAACAAACACAACAGGACACAACCGTGCACAACTTCTCTCACAGTTGACCCTTATTTCAACAAAGGATTTGACCTTCATAGGTCACTCCCAACATAAATGATTCAATTACTCTGTAACTAAGTTAATAAGAGGAAACACCAGTACTAACACTTCCAAGGATAAAAGTTCCTTCCCCTTCTTATAGCTATTACTATATTGTGACATTTTTCTCTTTTTAAAATTTTTATTAGACCTTTATTAGACTTTATGTATTATTTAAATAAAGCATCCAACACCCTTTCCTGTTTCTGGAATTATTATGCACTGTTTTGAAATGTTAACATTCAGTTTGTAAAGACTCCACAACTGAGTTAACAACAAGCATAAAATACTATTTTTAAAGCAGTAAGCAAGGAGTTTCCTGTCTGACAGCGTTATAGTTAACAACGTTGGTGAGCATAATTACCAAAGCACTGCTTTGACAATTTAGCCCATAAAGTTAGATGATGCTCATTTTACGTTCTGACAGTTATACTTTGTATGAATCATTTAAGAATAAAAATTCAGCAAAATCAAAATTGTAGAAAAAGTATACAAGAAACTCCTGGAGGCAGTTCAGTTACACAATCTGGAATGCTACCTGAACTGCATTTGCTGCTCATTGACATGTCCTACAATGCTGTCTGGCTTCTAGCGGATGGCTGAAAAAGTAAAGGCTTTCCTGGAAGTCCTGCCTCTTCTGTCAGTCCTGTAGGGTTTCTATTGAATATCGTACAGATATCTATGCGTAGGCAACAGATTGTACATTTTGGCTGAGTGAACTGAGATATTTCTTAAATGACTTCAATAAAGTCTTCCAGATTTTATTGCTGAATTGCAAGAGAAAAATTTGACTATTAGATCAGTCATGGGTAAGGTGCAGTACTTTGCACTTATTTCTAACAGATTAGATTTCATTTATAATCCTGAACTAACAGTGACCATCATAAACTGTGATCCTCCTGCTGCTGAAACTTCAGACCCACAAGGACGTTGACTACCATTATCCACCATATTAAAGTATTTATTTATTTATAACCAAAGATCAATTGTTAATGTAACTGCTCTGTCACCGTTTCCATATGTCATTTTAACAGTGCTTTTATCTCTACAAACCTTCCAGAATTCCCAGTTCTCAGAAGCCAAAACTAACACCTGTGCATACATGGAGGGCACACTCCAAAGAAGACAGATGACTAATTGATTAACTTACTACTTTAAATCCTGCTTGTTGTAATAATTTCTGGCAGTGGTTAAAGGAATTAGTCTTACAATAGTATATATGAGAGTAAATGAAAGTATTGAAGTACTGTTTTGCTCACCCTAATGAAGATAAATCATATTCCTTTAGTATCAGACTTTTTACTTCTCTTTGTATTAATTAGCATAATCCTGGCTGAAACACTAGTCTCATCTGCAATAACTGTTTACCATGAATTAGTGAGCATCAATGAATTAGTAATCTTTAATTACTTCTATTGATGCACAGACAAATATTTACAATCAGTACAATTGGCAAAAAAATAATCTGCAGAAACAAAAATTTTGTATCTGAGTCGGCTATAAAAATTTATGAATCCTTGTTAGTTTTATTAAGTAGATGTGTTCAAAAGTCCTTTTAAAAATAAAAATATTTCCTTTGACATTCTTAAAATGTCAGTTCATTTTGAAAGAACTTCCAACAAGTGAAGGTTTAAAAGTATAAATTGTTTTTTGATGCAAATAGACATATTTCTTAAAAACAAAAACAAAGAAACAAACAAAAAGACCTAAAGTAATTCTTTTTACATTGACCTAAGACACTTATATTTCCAGCTGTTCAGTTAGACTTGAAAACCAAAATGGCCAATATTTGCATGACACTAATCATCTGTACAGCAAAATATATGTATAGCAGAACCATAAAATTACTTGCTTCTTCCTACAGAAATCTGCATAATTGCACAACTTTTGCAGATTTTTTAGATGCATTTCCCATGATTTTACGAGCCACAATATTCATTATCCTATATTGAGCAACCAGACTCGTAATTTTTTCATGACTTTTTGCAGACACTTTGAAATATCTGAACCTTATTCTTGCTATAAAGCAAGCAGTTGAATAAAATTATGATCAAGCTATCCAGTTAAAACGTATATTTTCTGCTTCTTCAGTGCAATGGTTTAGCAGAACATTTCCTTGTCTGATACTGTAGTTACATTCAAGTTTCATTACAGATTTCCTGTTTTATTTTTTCTTCCTTAAAAGTTAACAACACTGTTTGAGTCCTTATGCTTCTCAGTGATAAATGAGAAACATTTTTTTAATCTTAAAGCTGTTAATACAAAGGATATTAATTTAGAAAAATGAGACCTTCAAATAGGCTTAAAGCAGATGAAAGAATGACCTTCATTTCCAAAGTTATTAAACAAAAATATAATTAAAAAAAATTAAAGCACTCATGCAAACAAAATTTGCTTTTCTAGGAGTTTGCCAATTATTTTCCAAAAAGAAAAGAAAGAAACCAGTCTACCACAGAAGAGAGTTTCAGCTGTTTCCGTGTCTGTTTCTTGCTAGAGGACTGGTTTCAGACCATTAGGACTCACAAAAGATGAGATTAAGTGTCAGAAATGTGACATCTTTCTGACGAATTTCCCTGCTGCAATAATATAATAATGTAGAAATATTATTTAAAAAATTCTGCTATTATATACTATAACAGCTCCCTTCTAAGCAAAGAAAAAGTGGGAAAAAAAGAAAAGAAGAAAAAAAAAGATAAATACTTAAATACTTCTAAATGCATTGAGAATGCTGGAGAATACCAATCATCCTAAGAAGGAATGAATAGAAAGTGGAATGTTTCTAGACACAGTGAGAGATTAACTGTGCCCAGTGCTTTTGAAGTGCAGTACTTCCTGCTGCAAGCAGATTTTATAAACATGAGGACATTATTGGAGATTATTAAATTAATTACAACACTGAAAATCTTCCATCTCCCAGTCACATACAGGATTCTGATCCTGACACAAGTTATTTTCTATGTAGAGCATCACAAATCATATTTTCATATTCCTGAAGTGATGTTATCAAGGACTAAGCTAGTCTCACATAAGAAACAGCACAACCAATTCCTGTACATATTCTTGAACCAGCAGTGAGGAAACTGAGGCTCCAGTCATTCTAAGGAAGATCCAAAAATCCTCTATCAAGATCACAAACAACACCATGGATGCAGAATTTGCACTGAATGATTAGTTTCAATAAAATAATGTGATATTGTACTGAAAGATTCATCTGGGACTTTTTGCTTCAAGGCAAATAGAGAAAATCAGCCTCCTCTGGCAAAAGGCAAATGTCTTTAAGAAAGACTAAATTATGATAATAAATGTTAATTACTGCAAAAAATACATCTCCACTCAATAAAGAGGATATTTAATCTGTTATTATTTGCACTACCCTAATATCCAGAGATCACATTCAGTTTACAATGTCAGTGTCCATTCACAGTGCAAAAGCTATCAGTCTTTTACCAAAGAATCTAAGGGGTAGCAAAGAAAGGCAGGGTTAAGAAAAACAAATGGAAAAATATGGGGCTTGTGGAGGCAGTGATTACATGGCAGTGCAGTAGGTACAATTCTGGCATATTTCTTTATGCTGAAGCCAAATCACCTACCATTAATAAGAATTTTATCATACTCCATATATGATAACGAGAACAGGAGGTTATTAGCTGATCAAATGACTGAATGCATAGCCACTTGTCATTTGTGCGGCATCTACAGCCATGTAAGAATGTGCAGATTAGTCTGTTTTTCTCTCTTCATGCAATTTTAACTACTTCACTCTCATGAACATTCATACAGTACCATTTTCAGTATGGTAGAAGCATGAATAATTTCAAATAGCATGTCACTACAAGTGGAGGAATGAAATAAAGGAGTAGGACCAATATATCAAAAAGTCACTCTAAAATTTTTTCTGTGCTTTTTTTTTTTTTTTCTGTGAAATTCATGGGATTCTATGAAACACAAATTTTTTATTGTCCATTGTTTCAATGACAAACATAAGGCACTCCAGGCTTTTGGAGTAAAATGTGTATCTCAAAATTTTAGCAGTAAATATTTTAAAAGTCATCAATATGTATTCCCTCATAATGTTTGCATAAGATGTGGACAGTATGCAAAATCGCAAAATTGTATGTGGAGTTAAACATTAAGTTAAAATTACATCCCAGTTAAGACCCTAGCTTTAAAACAAAACCAAACCAAACACCAAAAAAACCCACAACCACCAAACAAAAAAACCAAACCAAACCAAAACAAAACCAATCCCAAAAAGCAAACCAAACCAAAACAATATTTTTCAAGTATTTATATGGTTAAAGTCTCCTGTTCTTACTTGCCTGAATATCATGTTAGTGGCATCTAATTGCCTAATGTCAGAAACAAAAGCAGTGAAATGCCATTCACAGTAAAATCCAGTATTAGCATACAAATCTATTCAATTATATAATATTTCAGTCTATGATAAAAAAACATAATATTTTAATTTGATAGAATAGTGTTCCTTTTGTCATTACAGAGGCTATATCTTCCCCAGAGCTTGTCAATCATTTGTTGAAGGCCATGAAGTTGGCTGATCATTATTCAACTTCGTTTCTGTTCTGTAATCTAAGTGATCTGAGGAGTGATTTTTCAAGCACACAAAATTTCACTTGCAGAAGGCAAGTTGAAACCTTGAAATTCAGTGAGAATTTAGGGAGGAAGGAGCAGGAAGGTGATAAATATTGCCATGTTGCTGGTGTCAATACTTTTTTCATGTCTTAGAGAGATTTTCAGGATTAATGAGACAACTGAGGTCATGCAAGAAGCTAACACGGGATAAGAGCACATGGGATTTACTGATCACAGATGGGATGGTTTGTTTTTGCACATGTACCTCAAGGATCTTCTGAAGAGTTCCCCTACCTTGGTGTTATGTTTCTAAAGGGAGATACTGCATAGCAAAGGTCAGAAACAATTAGGTATGGATAGGGAAGACCACATGTTCAATTGTACTACTGTTAGATGGGTCTAAAAGTTTCACAGTCGAGGGGGGATGCTAGAGGTTTACAGCTCCCACAATTTCTTTGTGAAATCTGGAGAAGCTGTTGTTAATTATACAGCTGCTACCACAGCTATCTAGGTGTTTCTGAAGGGGAAAATGTAAGGAAGGGAAAGATAAGTTGAAAGACATTTTCTTATGAAAAGAATATAGATTTCTGAAAAAATATTTGTGGATATAGTCTCCTTCAAAGGGCCAAAATCTCTATTCCTAAAATCAATGCTAAAGTATGATCAGAAACAATGTTACAAGTGTTTAGCGGGCTTTTTGCCCAGCTCTGATCATTACGAATCTCTGGAAGGTCTGGCTCATCTTCCAGTGCACTTAACAACATAAAAGAGAGAATGATTTATTCTATACACAGCTGTTAAATGAGAGCCTTTGATTCCACTTTGAAACAATCTCAGAGACCGTAACTTTCTTTTATTTTCTTTCTTCTTGTACATCAATGTTTATAGTTTTCCCAGTTGTGGCTGGGAGGTGGCTCAGTGAAATTTCCTGACCCTCTCTGATAACAGTCAAACACATTGCTGATGGATCTCTGTTGCTTGTCATAGTGGCTGCCACTTACAGATTTTTCCACTTCTCTGTCTTGTATTTTGACACTCAGAGCTCACTTGTGACAGCTCTTTTGTGTAACTATGTTGCATTATATATCATTTCCTTTCTTGAAGGTGTAATGTAGAATTTTTCTGCTTGCAGAAATACTTTTTCATTTGTCTTTGAAAACATTTGTCATCTCCTGCAGGATAATATACAGTACATTCACTTCTTACACCATTTCTCTTAGAACCACTTATTTCATCCTTATTTTACTTCCTTTCAGTTAGCATCCATCTTTCACTCCCGCCAAAGATAATAATTATCTCCTTATCCAGTTGGCCTTCCCTTACATCGGGTTTTAAATGAAGTTGATATTTCTCAGTATATTCTATCCAAATATCTTACAATTTGGGGATTTTTTGAGTATCTGTCATTTTCAGCTTTTGTAAAATATTTTAATCTAACTTTGAAGGAAATTAGAGTAGTCTTGCAGTCAGTGTGCTGTATTAAAGGAAGAATATGAGAATCCACCTTTTAATCCTCACTAGAATATTTAGTAGTTCTTTCCTCTAAACCTCACATCTCTTAAACAAACATCTCTATAGTTATGCATTTCGTATGTCATCATACATACATATATTTTTATATATGATTGTGTGCTTGTATGCTACATACATACGTATATGTATATATCAATTTGTATATTGAGCTGGGCAGAGAGACAGAGAGAGAAACATTACTATCTAGTACAAACATATTTTTAATTGTGTCTTTTAAGCCTGAACTTTTTCCTGAACTGAACAGCTGAGCTATTAATTTAATCCACTGTTGTCTAAACGTTACCCCTTTCCCAGAGACAGAAAAAGTCTATATTTAGTCCCATCTAGGAAATCACAAGTACAGCCTTTTTTTTTTTTTTATATTATAACAAACTTTATGTCATTTTTTCAGGAAAAAAACTATCTAGGATTGTTTATCATATTATTACCATATTTTCAAATAAAATATGAATTAACTGTAAGACTCACTTTTTCCTTTAGTGAAAATACTGTTTTTTCCTAAATTTTTAAAGATTTGAGAAATTTATTTTTAAATTCCTGTACATTTCTAAAAAATATCTAATTTGTATAATAATTTTGTAATAGGATTGTTGAAGGATGATAAAATGTTTATGTGTAGCAATGTTAGTAGTGTAATATGTACAAAATTATATAGATATAATTACATATATCTGTGTACACTATATATGTAATATCTATGCAGTGCATATTCTGGACATAAGGAAAAAATTCTTCACAGAAAGAGTGGTCAGACACTGTAATAGGCTGCCCAGGGAGGTGGTGGAGTCACCATCCCTGGATGTGTTTAAGACTCGTTTAGATGTGGTGTTAAGGGATATGGTGTAAGGGAGAACTTTGTAGAGTGGAGTTGATGGTTGGACTCGATGATCCCAAGGGTCTTTTCCAACCTAAATGATTCTATGACTCTATGATTCTATGATTCTATAAATATATATGTCTATATAACATAATTATGAAGACAGAAAACATACATTTCTATATAATTACATTTATATACCGTTCCTGCAATGGATATAATCCCTATATTGTTGGTAAACCAAAATTTATCATTCAGGATTAATGGACATTGTGAGTGTGTGTGTACCCAGGTATTATTCAGGGTACCAGTGGTGTTGGCTCTGATTCCTCATCACCTGCTTTCTTTACTCAGACAGCTTGCTCTCTCCTAAGTCCCTCTTTTTTATGTTTCTGACTGTGCAGCTCATTTCATTGTGGCAGTTATTCTCTGACATTTTCAAGTGTTAGTATAGTTAAACTGAGGGTTGGCTCAGGTGTGGTCCATGCTTTTTAAAGCACATAGGCATTTGCCCAGTAGTTTGAGGGAATTCCTTAGAAAACTGAAGCAGAGAACAAGAGTCATGGCTGTAAGAAGAAACAAATATAAGCTACTTGATAGTAGTTCTCCTAAAATTTCATATAAATTAAGAAAAAAATTAAAAATATTTTTAAAGTTCATAATATTTTAAAGAAAATTAAACTAATTTAATGTTTAATTAAAATATGTTTAGTTAGAACATATATAGTTTTATTGATAGAGACTCTAATAGCACCAAAGGTATATCTTTAAAATTAACTGAGTAGGAGGAATCACTTAAAACTGCAATATTTCCTAGGAAATTATGAATTTACCTTAATGTTTGGGGTTTGTTGGTTGGGTTTTTTTCTGTATCAAGGTGATGGCTAAAGAAGAAAACAAAATGTAGAAGTAGGCAAGTTTATAACGATTTCATACCGCATTGCAGACAGTTACCTGTATATGTTGTCCAGTTCATTGCAAAATAGAAAGGTTCCAGAAAAGTGCTTCAGCTATGATTCACCTCTCAAAGATGTTCAATAAGAAGAAAAGAAGGTTAAGGCACAGCTTCACCAGAAGGTACAAGCAAGTGCATAAAGAACAAATTTCTACCAGTGGCCAGCTTTTTAATCTAGGAGAAAACGGTACAATAAGATCCATTACCAGGAAAATGGAACTAGGGGATGAAAATTCAAATGTGAGCAAGAATGTTTTACCGTAGGGACAGTTTATCACTGTAACATCTTATATATGAAGCTGGTAGGATCTCTGTTGCTTGAGCTTTTAAATTGAGACTAACTGTCATTAGAAAACATGCAATAGAGTTCAAATTGGGTGTTTAAGAGACATATTACTAGCCCGTGCAACGCAAATATCGTACCCATCTTATATTCCATAGTAATGCAGCTAGTAATGCTAGTAATACAGCTTCATGGTCTGAAAACCCTAAACACACAGACAGGCAGAATCGAGTTGTTTTATTTACATGTATACCGTTACACATATATGTTCTGCTGAAGACCCTCTGTATGTCTCTAACATGTATAAGTCATTTAAATGTGAATACGTTTCTGATACACACAAAATCTGGAACAAAGCAGGGAGAAAAGCTGTATTAGGCATCTTAACTTTCTGTCATTGCATTCCAAAGGCCTTGTAAAACAACTGTGATTAACAGGAACACATTTAGTCTCCTTTTAACACAGCTACCTTCAAAGTCTAAGATGCTTTTTCAAACAAATTCTGTGGTGAAATGCATGCCACCTTGAAGTCAGTGATGAAATGCGGTTTGTGAGTTTATAAACCACAGTATCTTTTGTTAAACAAAGTGACAAAAGTTGGAAAAAACAGGTAAGTACTTCATGAAGTCAGGATTTCATTGCAGCTGCATGTGCTTCTTCCTTATAATATATGTGCTTATTTTTCTACAGTGTGACAAACTATTACTTTGAGAAGCAAGGTGAGGAAGAAAGTGGATTTGCCTATTTTGGTATTTTTTTTCAAGATCATGTCTTTCACTTTTCTCTGATCCTTTCCAAATACTGGTGCCTTTCTGGTTGCTAAGTACCTAGAAGTTATGGGCACTTTTCAATAGATTAGTTGGGCATATATTTAATTGAAACATTACTCTTCATTAAATTGTTGGATTATTGTACATGTTTTATACAACTAAATGTAACTAAATGTTATTTGACTTGTAACCAAAAACTGAAGTCACAAGGATTGGAGATAATCAGAACTGAGGTGACAGGAAAACTTTATCCAAAGTTTTTGTTTATTTTTCAGTTTGTTCATGTTTTAACTGAACACTATTCAAGGTGAATCAGTAGTCCGTTAGCACTGTTTTTTATACTATGTAATGAGATGGCACTATTACCTGAAGCTGACAGCCATAACCTGCTGCTTCAAAGTGTTCCTTTGCCTCCAGGGCAACAGCTGGAGCCAAGGATTAACTCACAGGGCTGTGGACAAGTTACTCTGTGGACACTGAGGAACTCCACTGGAAATTTATCTTTCCCAGCTGCCTGTGAAGCATAATCCCAGAGCCTAAAGAAGCAGATCTTCTCAGTTTGATCACTTAAGACAGAGGTAAATGGGAATAAATACATCTAATAAGTCAATTGCCAAGGAACTGAGCAACTCACTGCAGTAGGCCAGATGGCTTTATTCCTCCACCGCCATACTGAGTTTCCTATTTAATTACAAAATTTCTATTTGAGCAATTACATATGGAATACTTGCAAACTTCCAGTTAAAGCTATGCAGGTGTGTACCAGCTTTGACAGGCTCAGAGCCTAAATCAAACAAGGATGTTGTGATGAGATAAGACAAATTGGGGAGATTAAGCACTGGGAGAATGATAAACAGAGTGACATTGCATGACCCTCTGTAAATGTTACTTATTAATATTTTAAAAAATTTAAATAAATATTTAATTATTATAATTATAAACTAAACCCAAAACCTGTTTAAAATAGCTTTTTTTAAAAAAAATAAGTTCACGCTGTTTGTACTTGCTAGGAACAAATAATCAGATCAATTACAATTCTAGCATGAACAGGTGACACTTAACTAGAAACTGTAATAACTTTTAATACAAAGGATCTCATCATCTGATTTAAAGATCAGAATGAGATTTATCTCTATGATGATAAAATGAATATTAAATTAAACAGGCTTATTATTTCAGCTCATGTAATTAAAACTTTTATTTACTACAAAATGTAATTCCATTTAATTTGCCTGACTGGTAATCCCTTCCAACAGGACACTAAACGAAGGCTAGGAAACCAAATCACAGTTTTGTGCTAGCTTGTAACAGAGAAATCCCTTTACACATAAAGATACAATGCATGCATGGATAAGAATTGTAGATTTTAAACACAACATTTACGAACTAAAAGACACACAGTCCTTTACAAATGCAAACAGCAGCTCTTGAGATATCGGAGCTGCTCAAATTAAACCAGAAGTGTTAAGAGTCACATTAAAAAAGTGAGAAAGGAAAACTCAGAACCTGTGGTCTGACTCAGCATTCTCTAAATCTGCTTTTCAACTGTTTTCATGCCTGATCAGTGTGAAGAAACAGCCTCATTAAAATAGCTAACCTTTCCCTAATGGCCAAATTAAAGAGGATGTAAGATAGAACCAATGTGAAATTTTATCCTTTTGTTGTTTTATTACAGATCACCACATCAGGGACTGATGCAGTAAAGAAATGCAAGGTGTAGCAAATCTACAGCTATATCAACCGGTGTATTTTGACAGCACTGGACATCTGTTCATTTCTCAGAACAAAACAGAGGAGGCAGGGGGAAAGTGAGTGACTGCAGTTCAGAAATCAGAGGAAGATGTCTAACTACTGTTTTATACTCCAAAGAAAATATATGAAAAGTAGACTTACTAAAAACTGAATTCTAACTGGAATGAAAACTGACACAGAGTGATGGAAGTTGCATCACATCTCTACAGTAAAAGCAAAGATTGGTTTTGTACCTCAAGCAGAGATTTAGTGGTATTGTTATTTATGGAAAGAATGCAATTTTGCTAAAGGACAACACATTCTTCTGGAAATTCCTGAGGATGTACTAGTATATGTGTAACTAATTTAATTTTAACTCATACTGATTAATGGAGTCATAAAATCTGTTCAAGATGAAAACACACAAAAGAGTGGAAAAAAATTATAATCCAATCTATTTATTTCCACATGAAATTAAATGTAAATGTGTCAATGTAGTGTTTCTTTGTAAAATAATTAAATGAAAATATTTACAATTTAAAGATTGAATCTTTAAGGCTTTTTATGTAAAATAAGAACCACGCTTCACAAGGTTTTCCATAATTCATCATCCATCATTACTTACATTCTATTAACTACTCTAATAAAAATTCTGCATACATAAATTGGTAGTGTGAAGGAACAGGAAGAAATCAGATTTTTCTTAAGTTTCTGACCTGCTCTCCAGAAAAAGCTTTGTTTTGAAAAGTATATTTCAACTTCCCTTAAGAATTTATTCATTTGAGAATGCTTGGAGTGCTATAGTTACCGCTGAATTACATGCTTGGAATTTGCCTTGTTTTTTCAACTGGAATATTTATTTCTACTATGTGCTATTATTATGAGTACTGGATAGCTGCTTCCTATAAAGTTATATACAGAGAATGTGAATGAAAACTTGTCTATACCCTGGAGGAGTTCAGCAAGTGTTTTTGAGAAGGAAGAATAACAGCTCCTTCTGGCCAAAGAAGACCACTGTGTTTTGCAGTAGGTACAATAATTCTACTTAATAGCCAAACGGTACATTCTGGAGTAAAGTCTTTCTAAATGCATCTGTCCTATGGGAATGGATACAGTGTTTTCTCACAGTTTGTCTCATGTTCTTCCCGAGATACTTAGGATTGATTTGTTTTGTAAATTCTACACAAATGTTTTGTAAATTCTACACAAATGTTTTGTAAATTCTACACAAAACTTAAACTTTACAATAAAATTGTAAGATCCACTTGCTTACATGAGTTATTTTGGAAGTTGTCTCAGTCACTTTGTTAAAATGCATGTTAGAATGAATATTTGAGAGACAAAAATATGTTTACAGTTACATAAAAATGCAAATAGGGAGCTTATTTACAATCTGCAGAGGGAACAGCAAGCCTTTATTTCTATTTTATTTAAATTTTAAAAATTATATGTAAACACCATGACTAGTTGTTTTCCTCTCTTAAATCAGAACAATAATCCTTTCTTTTATTTCTCTAATAATTTAATTTTTTTTTATTATTCCATCTGGTTTTGATTTTGTAACTTGGGAGTGGTTTCGCTAATGACAGTCTTCCCTTAAGGCTAGTATTTTACTGTTTTTAATATCAGAAGATGTTTTCACTTAAGTTTATGAAGAAGAGAGAACAGAAAGATATTGCAGTGCAGGAATAAGATTCTATTATCATGCCTGGGAGTTGATTTCTGATCTTAAGCACAACATTTCCATTTCTCTTCGTCTTCTCTTGGGCTTAAAATAGAATGGAGATATTTGAGAAGGGTTGTTTTTGGGTTGGTTTTTTTTTTAGTGCTTCAGATCTTTATTAAATAGTTCCATTTACCCAATATATTTATGTCCTTTTACAGTTTTGTATTTTAACTAATGTTGTTGAGGTTTTTTTTAAAACTGGAGAAATTCTCAATACGTCACTAAACACATATCCTTTTGCCCTTTCCAGTAAGACAATATTTCAAACACTGTAAAGTAGTGTACATTGTACTATTAAAATGTAGGAAAATAATTTTCATTACTTGAATTCACAGTACTTAACTACTAATGGAAAAATTAAATTAGCATGTAATACACAAACTGGCATTGCCAGGACATAATTACCAATATTTATGGAACATTTCTTGGGATTTTTTTTTTTTAATGAAAAAATATCAGTTCTCCAATTTGTGAAAGAAAGTACATAGTGCATAACTTTTTTATAAAATTACTCAAATGGAATCCAGAATCTTACATACAGAATAGTCTGATTTAATGCTTTGTTTTCTGCTTGGAACCTCAATGCATTTGTAAGTGTGGATTGCAGGACCAAGATGTAACTCACTGTAATATTTACACTAAAAACTACACAAGGTAAAATGAATCCATTTCTAAAAAAACAACCAATTATACATTTTTCAGAATCAGAAACAAGGAATATGGCAAATTCTTAGAGATGATAATTCTACTTATTCTAAATTAGCATCTTTTAAAAAATAATGAAACCCATTCTTATTTCCTCCTAATATTTCTTGATATGTGTCTGGTAGAATAGTCAGAATAATATTTTTTGCTTATTTGTCTACATTTCTTTAAAACACAAATAATAAAATAGTACAGCTATAGTACATAGTTACGTGAACAGAAACAAACTACTTGTTCTATAAAATCCTTTAAGATTCTGAGATCTGTGCCTCTTAAAAGCTTTCCTAACAGTGGATTTATGCTTTGGAAGACATTTTATTGTATAGCGCGCTTACTACTTACAATTTATATTTTACTGTATATTTAACTCATCCTGCTTTAGACTATCATTGGTAATAAAATTTTCTCAATAAATTTATACAGGATCCTAACAGCAAAAACATAATTATACAGTAACAGAGGAAACCCACATGATAATCAAAATCTAGGTCATCATAAGATATTTGCCTGAAGATAAATTCTTTTATTTCCTATCTTTTATGAATATCTTTAATTCAGTATTCTCAGCTTCCAGAAATCTCAATTAAATAACCAGCATCCTATGACCTGTATTTATGTTCAACCAAATATTTCACAACATTACAAAACACTACTTTTATTTGTACACTGGTGAAATGTTGGTATAAAGATACAGAAAATTTAACTCATTTTTTGTTTACTTAAAATCAGATTCACTAGACTCCATGCCTTCAGGCAGTTGCTCTCCCCCTTCCCACCTCTGAACTTCATATTTGTTCATACCATAAAATAAGGTTTTAGAATTTTCCTCTTTTTATAAATGCAGACTTTTCTGTAGAACACCTCAAACTAGTTATAAGTAGTTCCTACAAAAATTTGTCATATAGTAACTGCCTACACTCAACTACATTCTCTGACACCTGCTAGATTCTTGACAACACAAACATACACAGATTTTGCAGAACCTCCAACAGCTTTTTTGCCTATGCCTATGATACTTGACCCTGCTAACCTGCAATGAGATTTGTGATTAAGGATTTCCAAGATCCAAGCTTTATTCATTTCTATTCAGAGACCAAAAATGCCTCCTCCTGTATTAAGCAATTTATGCTATTTTGAACTTTAATACCAGGTAGTTAAGTAACTCCAAAGATTGTTTTGAGGACATAAAGGGGACAAGGTGGTTGAGAAAATAAACCAATTTCATTGGATAGCTTTGTGTCTGTTACTTAGTCTGTTACTTGTGTTCTGTTCTTAGATGTTCCAAATCACAATATTATTATTTCTTTAGGAATTAATGACCGGCATATATGAACAAAACAAACATTTAAAACATGCAAGGCACTTTCGGAGCAGGATAAAAAATCAGAATCACGATGTTACTTATTTCTTTTGGAGAGAAACCTTTTTCCACTGTACATTAAATGTGAAAAAGCTTTCAGAAGAATACTTTTTTATCATAGTTATATCCTATAAAATTGAGAAAAATACATTATTTACATGATAATTTAAATTTCTCTTTTTAAAGGCAGAGGTTCAATGCCTGTCTTAGACAAGAAAATCAGAAACACAAAAGAGCTCTTAGATCATCTTCCCCATAGAATACAATGATTCCTTCTGGAAAACTCCTGATTGCTATAGACTTCATTTCAAAGCCTGTTCTACAGTGTTAGAAAGTGCTAAGAAAAGTTTCTTAATAACCAGGTAAAATTTTCTTACTCTCTGTGTCAATTTTCTGTTTTTTCTCTGTTACTTTTACTGTCACCTTAAACAGTTTGCAAGGAAGAAACGCAATATACTAGAAATTTCCCTGTAGAAAAGTTACTTTAGAGTACAGAGTGGTGAACAGATCTTGGACTTATCTTCATGGACAGGTAAGTCTGTTCAGTGTTGATCTGGCATGTCTGTATGCCAAGATGGCAAGGAAGAGACTGTATTGATTACACATTTCAGAGGATTTTCCTTTCAGCAGAAAAAAGGCAAGAGAATCACCCTTTCATTCTGTGCCCATAGTGAAGCTGAACATTTTTTAATAGGTCCAATTTAAAGTATATCAACACCTATATTCTTATTTTGATTAAAGGTCAGGGTTCAGGTTCATTAAACTTAGGTAAGGTTTTAACGAAAAGAAGACACCAGCTTTCTCTCCTGTTTGACCATGACAGGTGGAAAGCAATGGAAAAAATGTGTATGGCCCAGAGAAGTCAGGTTTACAAGAAATACAAAGTCTGGTATTTCTCAGTAGCACTGCAATGGCTTTGCCTACCCTGATAGTGCAATTAGCTAAGAAGAGCAGGGAGTGTTATTTTCTATGTAAAGGAAACAGATCCATGTAGTATAATTGAAATAGTTTTAAAGGCTTTTTCAAAAAAGCACATACTTAATTTATAATTTGTACTCTGATCAGAAACAGTTCAGATTCAGCAGCTGCAGAAATAAATACAATTCTAATACAAACAAGGGTGGTTTGAACAACATTCAACAACATAATCTACACCATTATTTAATAGCTGATGGTGAGCTGTATGATGCCTACAAAAAGCTTATTTTTATAACGGTTTTAAGGTCAGATTTAGTACTGTTTACATGCAATCTTGCACCCAGGTTACTTCAACAGACTTATATGTCTGTAAGGCTCAAACAATTCACTGAATTAGGCCTTTGTTTTTAAGGCACCTGAGTGGAAAACTCCAAGGAATAGACATCTTGGCATTAGGTGATTACAATTGAAAGGATGGAGCAGTGAGAGATTGAACAGCCTGCTATCTTTCTGCAAAAAATTCCACTCCAAAGACATTTTAGGAGAAAACAGGAAAATAGCCTTCCCTTCCATATAAAGATGCTGGAAGATGCAGAAAGATGTTTGAAAGCTATGGTGGGATTAATATTTTTACTTTTTTTTTAACAAGCGAGGACTACAAAATTGCAGGATTTGACATTCATTATGGGTCCAAATCCTAGTGAACTCAGTGAGAAACAGAAAAAATACATGAATTGCTGAGGGAGTTCAGAGAAAGGACAATCTGAACTGCAAAACCCATGGGAAATCTCAGCACACACATTCTTAGAGGCCAGAAGCTCTTAATGGGACTGTATTTATTTCTTCTTTTTAAAAATGTGACTGCACAGTGTGTCTGGGATAGAGATCAAACTACAGCCAAAGTGGTAAACTATAGAACTTGCAACAAGGGAGGTTTTCATCAGTTAATGAATGAAAACATTATTGCACATCTTTACAGAAACGTAAACCATATATGAATGATTTGCACACCTAATATAAAGAGGGACCACATTTTAAGGGATTATTCTTGGTTCTGTTTAAGCTAAGAGCTAAATACCAGTTAATTTCAGTAACAGTAGATTTAGCCCCAAAGGGAAAAAAAATCTTAAACTTGTCTAGTTAGTGGAAATTGAATCCATATTTTGTCACCAAAACCTGATGTGCTTTTTTGAGAACCTTGGCAACAGACCACACCAGTGTTTTAGGCAACGACGATGACTTTCAAGTTTAAACATTTAGGGATGCAAACGTAAAAACAAACAAAAAAAACACCAAAAAGCATGCAGAACAGTTATCTCCAGTATATTCTAAAGTAGTGTGTTGGTGGGCATGACAAGTAAAAAGTAAATAACAGATTAGGAAATGGCAGGGAGTCACCACCTCACATGATACATTCTGTTTGATTAAAGTACACAAAATTTGTCGAAAAAGAGTTTATTGAAAGAAAATGACAAATAGAATATGCTCTGCCTCCCTGGAAAAAGCAAATCAGAACACAGTATGCTCAGTCTGTCCTGGGAGATATGGTCCCAAATCAAGGCAATACTGATAATCCTGGTAGCTACATACTGAAGTTAATTTATTTTATTACCTTCCATTTGGGCCTACTTGACTCACAAAATTGTTCCAGATTAAAGTTGTGATTTTTCACTGATTTAACTAAACCAATGTAAAAATGACAGCAACTATGTTTAATGTTTTGTGTAGGATTTACTTCTTAAAAAAGTTTACAAGCACAAGTGAAAGGGATGCAGCCAATTTAAACCAATTTAAACCATGAGAAAACCCACTTGTTTCTTGCATTCCTTCTGTTACCTAAACAAGTTTTGTCCAATCTCTTTCAGATGGACCATTTCAATGTGAATTTTACAGTGTTCTCAAGCAAACAGAACTGTGCCCGTATTGTAAGAAATAATTGTTAGCAGTTAAAACTCTGTCTCATTAAAATCCATGTTTGTCAAATACTACACAAAAATTAAATTTTTAATGAAGAATTCACTAGTACCTCCATATCAGATATCAGTTGATGCCATTCTCATTCTCTATATTTAATTTACCAAACGTAATATTAAGATTAAGGTCAGACCAGAATTCTAAAGCACTTTCATATGAAATTAACATTCTTAGAAACTTGTTTGTGGATTGGAAGAAAGTAATCTGTTTCCACACACAAATCTAAACGCGTTTCTCCTGTAATTATTTTGTTCATTTGGGCAAAATTCTTTCCTATAACTCTGGTTAACTGTTCTTTAAGTGCTGAAATGAAAGGTGCAATTTCATGTCACCTCTAAGCTGATCTTAGATTTTTTTCCCAGCGTTAAGCTACTGGAAAATTTACCTTACTGAGAAGAGGGCTCAGATGAGTGCCAATTCACAAAGGAGGAGACAGATACAGAAAAATGTGTTTTGGGGACTAAAAATGATGTTATTGTTTTAGCTGTAACATCAAGCCAATCTTGCATGTACTCTTCAATCCTTTTAAAGGACAAGACCCACATAAGCATGAGTGCCCCCTGGCTCTGGCTCATGGATGTTCTTATGGAGAAAGCATTGGTCATGACTGGTGAATTCGGTCCTATAATATTGAGTCTGCTCCTTCAGTACAGCACAGGTATTGCAGAAGAGCTATCTATGTTATAACTATTTGCTCACCGTCTGTGTGCTCAGGAAGATTGTTCTTTTTTTCCTAAATAATAACAGCAAGTTATACAAAGAATACTCACTACAGAAATCTGCAGACATTCTCTTTACTTTATGAATTATTACTATAAAGTTCTTACTTTTCCTCTTCATTGTAGTAAATGCCTTTTTTGAAGGGTAAGATCAGGTCATACAGCTGGCTGATTATAACATAGAGTTGAGCTAAATGCTTTGTAGCTATAACTTATGCATAGGAAACAACAGTCATGTTGCAGCTCAGGTTCCTTCAAGCAATGGAAAGCACCATTTCCATGGATGCAGAAGTGTATCTTTTGCAAATTTTCTTAAGAGCGTGTTTCAGACTAATGTTGTTGTGATAAAATCAGAAATGCATTTTCAGCATGTATTATCCTTTTCAAACATTGTAACTTCAGTCTTCCCTTTTACACCAGATTTATAACTAAGTGATATTCTACAATATTTCTTTTGAGTGCAGGTCCAAAAGCAGGTTTCACTGTTGTGCTTAGGTTGAAGATAATCAGTGCAAACACTGCCTGTCATATTTGATTGCATGAGTAAATCCTTGCTGCTTTTCTTTAAATGATAAAGCAGCTTTATAATAATCTTTGCTTTTAATATCCCACCTTCATCAGGTTTATTTTAATTGCTTCAGTAAAATATTTCGAAGTCCATCTGAGAATCTCATCTGTTCACCCTTACAACTTCTTTCAGAGAAAACGGATTCATTTCCTTTCCGGTTTCCTGTCATGCGAGTGAATTATGTAAATGGGATGAAAAAATAATTGACTGTAAAGCTGCAAACTGGTGGGAATTTGTGGAGAAAACAGACTGGGAACATCTGAGGGACATGAAGTAATAGTGACTGAACGGATAAACAGAGAGACGAGGAACAAAGACAGGGTTGACTTCCCATTAATGGGCTAATCTTCAGAGTTTACTTTGCATTTATACAACTTCTATGTTTGGGAAGGAGGGACAAAATTCAGGGAACTTTAATTAAGAGTACAAAAATAAATAATTTCTGCTTAATTTTAAAAAAAAAAAGTAATGTTTAATTATCCATATTTATTTACCTTTCCGAAAAACAACTTCTAATCATTACCTGCAGTAAATACTAACATTATTTACAATGATTCCAAATACAGTTGATTTATCTGATTTAATAAAATGACAAACAAATAAAAAGTAGTCCTAATATTCTGCAAAAGGTCTGCTTCTGAAAGATGGTTAGGGACTGTGTTTTTACAAGCCTTTCAGAATCAACTATTAGTATATAAATCAAGGGGTAGTAACTGGTAATCAGTGAACAGTTTGAGGTAGTAGCTGTTACCCAGCCAACATGAAATGAATATTCTTAAATTCAAAACACTCACCTAAACCTCAATTTTGATTGAAAAACCTATTTACATTTTGGATGGTAGAACTGAAACTATATTAGCATAGAGTTTTAGTCAGAAAAAGAATAATTTTATTCTTGTTTGCAAATAAAATGGTGTCATATAAATTTAATGTGCCAGATATATGTTGAAATATGTGGGGTTATTTGAGGGATTGCAAAAATATACATAGATTTAGGACAAATAGTATTTTTTTTTCTGATTTCTTTTCTGTCCTATTAATAGAAGTGAAGCTTAAACTACTAAATCACCATGCCTTATTGTTTAATCCATTTAGATGTATCTAATGTGCACGCAAATTGTATATATGTATAACACGATTACAGAATTGTTGTTTCTTCTTCTTATCTACATTTTTCTTCTTTTCATTCCCATTGACTCCACAATAACACACAATGTCAAACTGTTGCTTACTTAAGGATTTTGTTGATTTGTTTAGTCATAGTAAAACTTTTGCAAAAATTTGATATTTATGTTGTTCTCTGTGAATGGTTTGGCATGGATTTTGTTTAATCCAATTAACAGAGAAATTCCAGTCATAAATTCTCCACTGAGAAAGTTCTGCCTGAAGGAATTTGCTATAAAAATAACTTTTTATATAAGACTAGTTTGTTTTAATAAATGCAAAACTGAGATCTACTGTTCCTTACTGATTGTGCTGTAGCTTCTGGATAAGCTTTGAGGAATTACTAACAAAATTGATTTGCTGTGTAGTCATGTAATTCACATATACAGTTACAAATGGACACTATCAATTGTAGTTTTATGTTCTGTCTTATAACTGATTTCATTATCAGTTTTCTATTCTAAGACCAACATGACAATCATTTTTCCTGAAAGCAAACTAATTCAGATTGACCCAGTGAATTCAGTAAAGATCTTTATACGAAACATAGAGCTAGTTAAGGAAAAAAAAAAAAAAAAAAAAACCAACACAAAACAAAATGAAAAAAATTTTTCATTCTAAGATTCCATTCCTGGTTTTGTGTTTTGTCACTTTAATAGTTAAACAATCTGCGGGTGCAACAGTCCTTACTAAAGGGACTGAGATACTCAGTTATGCTATTTCTTGCTTGTTCTTTCACTGACTTTACAGGAGTTCAATTACTTGTGGTACCACTGCCTGAAATAAACAGGAGCTTGTTTATAGCCTAATGATTAAATGCATTTTTGAAAAGCAAAGACTGGGTTTCTAACTTTTGCTTGGTGTCGCATCTGATCTCTTAATGACAGGGACACAGCTCAACTTACAGAGCTGTTACATGCATTGGGACAGGAACGCTATTTCCACCTGACCATTTCAGTAGCTACTAAGCACGACACATGTTAAATGTGTTCTGCATGTGCCCGTACCTTTGTGAGAATCAGGCATAAGGACCCCTTGCTTTGCAAGCTGTAGTGGTGGCAGGAATGAGGACGGCTCCAAGGGACTACATGAACTTGATGCAGATGCAGATGACAGAGCAGAACTTCAGATTCTTTAAAGGTCTCATGACCAAAATTTGGGTCTTGGTCATCTAAATGATAAGTTCTGGAGTCTATGTCACATACTGTGGCATATAAGTGCCACCTAATTTTCACTTCATGTGGCTTCATCCTTATTCTCAAAGCAGAGTGGAAAAGTCAAGTCTATGCTATTCAGTTAATGTTATGTTAATAAATTTTTATGTTAAATGGGAGATACCCAATGGAATTAAAACAAATGGACACATGAGCTTTTCATTTCCAGTTTTGGGAGTATTTTAACTGTAACTCTAATTTTATTGGTAAATTTGTTATATAATACACACTTGTCAGTGTTTTTCTCTCCGAAGCATCAGACATTAGCTGGTAAATATCCTTCGCCATCTAAAATTAGGACCTCTAATTATAAGATCTACATCTTTGATGGGAAAAGGTCTTTTTAACTGAGTGCTCATTATGATTAATTTATTCATTGATGCTGCTATCATTTATACTTCAATGCACCTGCTAAAATGGCAATAAACATTCAAACATATATCTTTTTATTCATTTGCTTTATTTAGCTGTATAAAAATATTTTTATAATCAGTAATCATGTTTCTTATTTATAGCATTCTTAATGAGAAATAATATGACAGTATTTTTTTCAGTACTGAGACATTCTGGAAAGCAGCAAGAGATAAATTTGCAAGTGCAGAAGGACAAATACTGTAAATAAACACCAGTTGCAGACAGGCTGCTGTCATCTTTTGGTTATGCAAATTATCAGTATGGAAATAGTAAAACCCTAAAAAAAAAAAAAAAAAAAAAAACAAAACAAAACAGACATCTTTTTAAAATGGATTTTAAATGGATGAAATATGTTTTTACCCTATTCTTTCATGCAGTACCACTTCGCTCTTCACTGCATGTATAATCTTATTGCCTAGGCAAAAAGACACAACAACTCAGATACTCATCTGTCCAACATGTGCAACAAGTCAGGCATCAGTTGTGAGAAAGACTTTTTTAAAAAAATCACTCCTTGTTACTCTTTAAGGCCACACCACAATTACATACAGTGAATCCACAGAGTTTAAAGGTATGGCCAAATACATGCACGCTTTTGCCTAAGCACCTTCACAAAGGCTAAGCCATGGTTCCCATGGGTTTTGGGAATGACCAAGGCTTCAGACAATTCTTACTCCTTCTAATTGATTTAGGCAGGGCTCTGCAGTCCTGAGACTTTCAGTTATTCAAAGGTCCCTGACGTGGAAAACTGCAGACTTTTTCCAAATGCTTTAAGTGTTTCCTGATTTCGGGGAGTGGAGGAAGTCCTTAAAGTGCTTTTACTTTTTCCCACAGTGTACAGGGAGGAGAAAAGAGAAAAAGCCAGGAGCAGATGACTGACTACACTTCTCCCTGTCTACAGCGTGTCCAACTAGAAGCCGAAGAGGTGTTTGCAGAGGATGAGGAGGGGGAAGCAGCATTCAATTTTAAACTCATAGCTGGGGACCTAGATGCCTTTTCCCCCCACACCTGTGAGGGGAACAGGAGCAGGGCCACCTTCAGGGTCACAGCTTCCTTCTCCCAAAGTGATAGGATACAGTTCGGAGTCCCTACAAGGAGCTCTGAGTCTGAGGTTCAGTCTGGTCCTCAAACAACAAAAGAAAATAAATAAAGTACATGTGTTTGGGGGTTTGTTTATTGTTGGTTTGTTTTTTTTTTTCATTTGAATAAAAGCCCTAAGCATGGTTTGCCATGATTTTTACCTTCATACTATTCATTATTTTCAAATATTAGGATGACTGCTGAGTATTCATAAAAGCAACTGAAACAGGAAATGTTTCATGAAGTTTAGCATGATTGTGTACATATTTAAATCACAAATAGAAGTGCATCATACAGTGAGAAGTAAAAAGTGTTTCAAACCAGCAACTTCATTATGCAAATACATCTGAACTACTGAGCAAGTAATAAAGACTTTTTTGTCTCCATTATTTGAATGATTCATTGAACAACTGAATGATTCACTAGCTAAAAATCCTGAATGATTCACCAAGTTAAAAACAGTTGTCATTCATAATAAATCTACTTTATGCAAGACACTTAACGGAGTTCACAATATCTTCATAGATACTGTAACAGCTAATGACCATCTTACATATCTCACCCTTCTTCTTGATGTGTTTCTAAAATCCACTTAATTAAAATGTTGGGAACTCTGAAGCAAAGAGACACCCTGAGAAGAAATTTGTGTCTGGCAGCAGATTCCACCCCAAGACACAGCTCTCCTGGGCAGGGCAAGGCATGTTCTAAAGTGCATCATAATTAAATTAACAGTCGATATTTAAAATTACTTTACACTTCACACATTAGTTTGCACTTTTTCCAGGACAGATCTTGAAGACAATTAATCTTTAAATGCAACCAGCATAGAGTCCTGAAACGAGTCTGGAGGCTTACCATACCGTAATATTAATCACTGTTAGTCATATGATGGTAGCACATATAGACTCTAGTCGTCAGATTTTGAAATCTGTTAATCTCTGAATTCAGGATCAAATCAAGAAAGAAGCATTTTACATGACTGCATCAGGTCTGCCTTTTAAGGATCTGCCAACAGTCACAGCTTTCAAGAAAATGTAAATAGAGATGAAATAAATTAAATTAAATTGAGTAAATAAATTGTCAATAAAAGCAATTTGAATAGTTTGTGACTCCTTCATGTGATACAGAAGATAAAACAATAATGATAAAAGATAAAATGCATACTGACCTGCAGCTAGCAGATGCAATGGCAGATAAGGAACTAACAATTTGAATGTGTCATACACATTAGTATAATCTCAATAATCTCAATGCACAGAATTAGGCTTTGGCCGTGAACTTCTCTGTCCGGAGCTGGGAGAAACTCTAACCTTTTGTTTTTGAAGCCCAAATGATTATTTTTTTACTACAGGAAAATCTGAGTAGTACCCATTAGTACAATTTGAAAAGACTTACACGCCCCAAAAGAGAAATTGGTTTGAAAAGCTTTCTATTTTTGACCTTCCTTTTCACCCCACCTTTCAGATTCTACAGTATGTAACACAGTTCTTCACAAGCACCTAGAAAGTACATTATCACAACTTCTGTTTGAAATTTGTCCCTAAAGGTGTTACTGCAGGGATCTTATCAAAATAAGTCTTCTGAATTTATATTTTTAGTCATATCTTGAGTCTTTGCAGAAGGTCATAATGAAAATTAACATAACGAGTACTTAATGAACTACCACAGCTCTCTGACATATTTTAAGACAATCATCATTAACATGAGTTGAGACCAATTCATGTCAGATAAGTATTAGCCTTCATAATGAATCCCTGGCCAGAAGATTTCAATCCAAATAACACTTGTCTGTATACTGGATAACACTTGTCTGTATACTGGAAACAAAAAATAAGCCTGTTCATTTGCCAAAATATAGAAGTGGGTGAATGAAGGAACTTAAACTTTCTCATGGGTAATTAGTGATAGAACAAGAGGGAATGGGTTCAAGCTGCAGCATGGTAGGTTTAGGCTGGACATTAGGAAAAAATTCTTCACAGAAAGAGTGGTCAGACACTGGAACAGGCTGCCCAGGGAGGTGGTGGAATCACCACTCATTTAGATGTGGTGTTAAGGGATATGGTGTAAGGGAGAACTTTGTAGAGTGGAGTTGATGGTTGAAGAAACAATAGAAAATTATTGAAGCAATAACAAATACAGAAGTTATTCCTGTATTATTTATCACCACACATCTGTATAAAAGCCCCCGAATTTCAATAACAATGATTGAAGAAATACAGCAGGGAAGTAATTCTCTATCCTGCTTCTCTGGGGAAGGCTTTTTGGTATTTAGTTTTCTATTTAAAGGAAGTAAATTAGAAACTTCCCCAGTTTCCAGACAGCATTAAAACAGCTGGTCACAGGAATATCACCAGTTGTGGAAATGCATACAGGTAGCAACCTTTCCTCCTATAGTCAAGAGCAGCAAATTAGCGACTCCTGAAGGCCCTTAAGTTGGAGGTAGAAGAAAAAATTTCTTATAAAACTGATTGAATTAAAATAGTTTGACTTCGTGCCCTTAAATCATGTGAATTTGAAACACCAAAAATGAGCATATGCACATAAATATGCATGCTTTTAGCAGCAAGGTTTTCACGTACCCATAGTACATGCACACACACAGAAAGACTTACAAAAAGAGCCTTTTTAATCTTGAATTTATGATTAAAAATCACTGATTTTACTGTGCTAAGCTATTTATAGTAGTGTGTTTTGAAGAACAAAAACTTCTTCTGTATGTAGGTAAACAAACAAAACCTTTCCAAATATAAAATGGAACAACTGGAAAGTCTCCATTTTATCTTAATGATAAGACTAATCATAATATCTCTTCTCCCAATATTTTGCTACAAGCTAAGTCAAGTATTGATTCTATTGATTCTGTTTAAGAGATGTGTGATACCAGATTTTTATTTTTTAAGTTTAATTTAACTATTTTATATATTAAAATTATTATTTGCAATATCTTCCTGCTACCTTAAACTTTTTTTTTTCATCTATTAACTGGTACTTCAGCATAGGTTTTAAACACGTTTTTTGAAATGCTTCAAGAAAGCACACTGGTTCAGAACAGCTGTATCCTGATGTCCATTAATGGTGATACTGTGATGGGCTGTAGAAATGAATGGAATGGGTAGTGTCAGAACTGGCAGAGATATCAGAATACCAGTATTTTTTCCCCCTTTTCTTGTATTTTTCAATGTCTTTTTTTTTTTTTTTTTTATCTTGGGAAAACAGAGAAAAGAATGAGAGGAATAGTACGCTTTTAAGGAGGTTAGGAAAAAATCAATTATTGCCTCTCACTGTGTATAATCACTGTAGAACAAAGTAAAGAGCAAATAAAAAAATACATTGCAAAACATAAGAACAGAAAGAACCTTTCAAAAAAGGTGCAAGGAAGTATGACTTGTTTCCTCTGCCAACAGATACAAAACACACTATCAGACATAAACTAAGAGATCAAGAAGCCAAAATGAATGAACAGAAATACTAAGTACTCGTTGCAAGATGACATGGGGTAACATGTAATAGTCAAGTGGAAAATTTGTGCTAAAAAAATTAAAAAGGAATCTGAAATTAAATATTTCATTTTGAAATAATTCTTAGTTAAGATTGTCCAGTTATCTATGTTACTTTGGACTAAAATACTGACATTTGACACAACCTCTTTTCTTCAGAAAAATTTTTCATCTAATTCTTATAACACAGCCGTATTATTAAAAGAAATCTGATAACACCTGAAAACAAAACCTAAAATAAATAAGCAGATATATGTATTACTATAGAGATGCACGTGGGTATGTACAGCAAAATCTATCCATCATATTACCAAGAACAAGGGAGTAACTGCAGTACTAACACTGCCATGCTTTCTTGGGATGCTGAAAACACCAGATGAAATTAATATGAATTGAGGACACTTAATAGTTTTAATAAATCAACAACTCTTCATCAGATTAGGAGAAATACTATGGTGATGTGATATTTTGCTTTTAAAAGCAAAATATTTTTGCATTGGATCTGTTCCCTTTCATTCTTGAATATTTGAACTGTTGCAGTAAGACAATAAACATATAATTTATTTTCCTGAAAAATTCAAGAGCTCAGAGGTGATTAAAAATCCAGAATACTGTAAACAGTTGTCATGGCTTGGGCTGGATTGGCCACTGAGATGAACAACATTGATCAGACATTACTATGGAAGTGTTATATTTTTTCAAAAAGGCTGATGGAGGTAGGATTACTTCTTTCCTGGAAAGCTGTTTGCTAGTGCTGACCGGAGTCAGGGAGAAAGAGCAGAAAAAAAATTTAAACAAAACTGTTGCTTAATCAGTCTTTGTTGTCTGCAAGTAGAAAGTAGTAGACAAATATGCCACTTTCAAAGCCTCCTTTTACACCATGGTGTTATTGTACTCACTAGGTAACACTGCCCAATTTTGTCTGTTCAAGATAAATCTAATACCAGGATCATCATAACTAAAATGGTGTTATGTTTTCTGAATAAACATACATACATCAGACAAGAGACCTGAGTCTTTTTCCATGGTGTCAATATTGTTGACCTTTTAACACTCCTGCAAATATATAACTATTAATTTTTCTTGTATCACAGAGGAGTAACTGCTGGTTGTTTAAAGAAACGAATTTCACATTAAATTGTTTTGAAGGGTTATTTTTCAGTCTGTGACTTCACAGTTCTTCTTTGTTCAGTTAAAGCTTTTATGTGTGGTGGTTTTTTTCATGCTAGCAGTTCTACAATTTTAAAAGTCAGAGTATTTTTTGTTTTCATTAGACTATTTTAGCTCGATAATTATTAGAGACAGTTACATTTCATTTCAAAAGTTCCAGTACCTGGGAAAAGAAGGAAAAAGAAGGAAAATCCAACCTTAGGGTACACTTTGGGCCCATAAAAACCAAAAACTATAAAAGAAGTTCAAATGCTTTGTTAGTGGTACTTTTTTTACCAACTGATTGATAGCGGTTTGATTTTTTGTTTTGTTTTAATTTGTTTTAACAGTAGCTTCAAGCTTTTAAGCCACACTCATTTTTCTTGGCTTAGGAAGGATGATATCACCTGGTGAATTTTGAATTCTTGATGGGGGGCCTGTATGTATTACTCTTACGCTTTTATCCTTTAAAAGTCTGGTTAAAATCTCACTGAAATAAATGGAAAGATGGAACAAGCCTTGAATGCCATGATGACCTTAAGTTTTGTAACCTTCTCCAAATCCTGATCCTTCACAGTTCTCTGCTGTTGATCTTAAACAACTTTGTGCAGGTAAAGCATGCAAAAAGTATCAACTATCTCCAACATTTGCAGGACTGTGTAACCACTGTACCCTCAAATATGTGTAAGTACGGCATGCATTTTACCGCACCTTGGATGTTTGCACCTATAAACTTACCTGCACTTTTGTCATCAGAGATTTTCATGCATTTTCATTTTGTCCTCTGTTTTTCATCAGCCTCAGTCTCACTTTCCAATTTATTGTCATATGTTACTAGACTGGAAAAAAGCTCCGTGTGATGCATACGCATCAACAGCAAATCATGTAAGGAAATTTGGCTATATGCACTATGATAGGTCTTAATCCTCCAAGCATTGCAAGTTCTGGAACATCGGACAAGTTACTCAGACACTCAGGATGAAAGAAGTGAGATGATAGTGACACTTTCTCTGCTGTTAGCTAAAAGAACAAAGGGTCACTGGCAAAGTGCCAAGTGACAGCATCTTGTCAAAAGACCAGCTTGGTGTCAGCGATAGATACCACCTATCATTCAGAAAAGTAGAAATACCAATAAAAAGCATTCCCCTCTCCAAATGAAACCTTTGTGATTACTGCAGGATTTGGAAGATGACATCCTCCCTCATTTGAGCAAAGTTAGGACAGTGATGCCTGTTACTTTATGCTAGTCAAAACTCTGCATTCGACTGCAGAGACAGGTAAAGAAATAAAAAAATGTAAGAGAGCTAAGTGAGAAAACAAATAAGGCACCAGCTGTGGTTAGGATGCTTATTTTCTATACTATAGAGAGCCTTCTCATTCAGTTACGAAATGAGCCACATTGAACTAATATACATCAGATGAAGCCATTACAATGCATCTTAAAATTTTACACATTCATAAACACCAACAAAACCAAAACATGGTGAAAAGATAACGTACAGATATCAGTTTATATAACTGATGAATATCACATCAAATTTAAAAGCAGCCATGTAGTCCAGAAAGCTCAGAGATATTTTAGGTGTGTGATAGCTGTGCTGCTTGGAATATTCAGTGGGCAGAACAGGGGGTTTGCACACTGCTAGGGATGACAGGAAGAATGACTAACAAAATAATCTTCTCATCTTTAGCATACATTATTTTATGCATGTACAGGGTACTGCGCGTAATGAAATGACTGAAGAAGTGGCAAGCTTCCTGAAGGGAGGAAAGATCAACTGATCAATAAGTACTCCTCAGCCTGATTGCAGAGTGGCTCTGACAGACTGATAAAAAGCACTGCTATCCAGACACTGTTGCCCAGAAGGATGGTAGCTTGAATACGAACCTTTGAAGATGGGATAGAAAGGCTGTGAAAAAACAAGCAGAAGGGATTATCCTGGAGGGGAGCCAAAAACCAGATCTGCTTGTCATGCTGATTAAAACTCATAGTAATACATATGATTCCAAATCCATAAAAAAGACAATATAGCAAGAACACATGAATGAATAACATGCATAATAGACATCAAAGTTCATTGTTACTCCACTATCAATGAAATGCACTGTGCCGCTTCCCCTTCATGCTGCACAGCAGGTATTGTTTTGGAATCGCTATCAAGCGCAGCAGATTCAAGGATCATTGCTCTAATGCATCACAAATTGTGTTACAACTTGCAAGTGAAAATAGTTTCTTTCTTTGCTTTCACCGTATCCCACAATAGACTGAGGAAGGCAGAACCAGGGGGCATCTAACGAATATTAAGCATGTCCCCACAGAGCATTTCTAAGATGACGGAGACTATATACATGTCTCACTGACACCTGCTGCACAGTTAAATGCTATTCCAGTGAACCTTAGTTTCTACTCATGTCCTAGACACCATTTACAGTCAAGGAAAGATCAAGAATGATTTAGGAGCTCCATTTCTTCTCCTGTTATGGATGATAACATCAATTGATAATTTTTCATATGGTAGTTGAAAATACAAATTAAATATAATCTGCGCTATTTTATATTTAATACTAAAGGTCTCAATTACAGGTAGTAGAGGGGACCTCCTAGGGACCTTTCAATGCAAGCAATATTCATTATATTTAATATTTAACAGCTTTCCTTTTTAATTATTTTTTCACCATACATATAATATCATCTCATTTATACAGTGTTCAAACACATACACTCATCTTTAAATAATCCTTGTAAATTGTGCTTCACTTATATCAAATGTTCATTATATAACACTGCAGTTAATGAAAATTAGTCTTACAGTATATCCATCCATATTCTGCAAATGTTTTTTCACCTTAAGATGGAGAAGGATATGAAAAAGTGTTCAATAGTTTAAAAAAAAAAGTAAAAAAAAAAAAACAAAACCCAGAAACCAATATATTTGCATTAAAACTTTACGTTGAAATTTTTTGGCATTAAACTGTTCCCTGTTTACTTAAAATAAATAAATAAATAAATGCATAGGTTTAAAAAAACAAACAAGCAAAGAAACAAAACCCAGAAATCACTTTCCACTGAAAAATTGAAAATATTTACAAACAAATCTCCTTTTAGACCCACTCTAATAACAAGGCTTTTATTCTCGTCAGGACTGTTCTGTAAATTCTACCTGGAGCTATTTATATGTTTATTAACTTCAAAACCTTTGAAAATCGGCCTTTTGACAATGAGATTCAAAATATGTCTATCCTGAGAAATGGACATGGGACAGAGTCATTTAGTAATAGTCACTTTTTGTCCCGAACCAAAATCAACACAGCTGTATCAAGAGTGGTACTATATCCCACTAATAGATTTAATTGGTAGGAAAGCTGACTCTGTATTTTTACTGGTTTCCTGTTCTGAGACATATTGTACTTCAGGTGCTAGTCTAAAGACCTCTACCAGCAAAATCTTTTGAGTAATATGGACATGCTCCAGGCAATTCCCAGCCAGAAACTGGGAATTTTGTAAAGCAGTTTTAATAAAACTGCAATGGGATTCAGACTCCTACCTGTGTTACAATTTTTAGGCACAAAGAAGGATAATATTCTCTGAAAAAGGAATACCAAAGACAGCAGTACTGTTTTCACACTCTAATGCTTGAAATTAATTATTAGTACTTGGTAAATCACTTTGCTACAAGATTATGATAAATATACCCATATAGAAGTACTGCACAAGGAATAAATTTTAATGTTAGAAATATACATCACCTTCATTTTGAAACCATCGTAAACTTAATTCACATAACACAATAAACAAAGTCCTTGCAGCAAAGGAATATTTCCTAAGAAAGCTGTCCAAGGGAATGGTTATTGCTTCCTTTCCAAAGGAAGGAAGAATTACTAATAGGATATAGAAAGTGTTCTAATGAAAACATAAAAAGAAATTTAGACTTGTTTCCTGTTCCTGGCAGAACTTATCTTGGCTGCAGAGATTCCCTGCATGATCTAGAGCTAACCATGTTGTAGGCGAAGTGGTCTGAAGAGTGAAATCTTACAAAAGGCAAGATGGCTATATGGTTGTAAGAAAATTAGAAAGACTCAGTAGAGAAGACTTAAGAAGTAAAATATTATTAAGTGGTAGCAAATTAACATTTAATTGTGTGCATGATATGTTGCTATATGAAAAATAAATTCTATATCAGATATATTGTATTATTCTATGAGGTTAATAAAGCTGTGTGTATGTCAGTATTATCTGATGAACACTTGACTTTTAATATTGATTCTATTGAGGAATTCAGTTAATTTTATGAGTATTTTTCCTCTATATACATCTATGGCACTCTTATTCTCAGTTAAACCAAACTTGAGCAATTTTAACCATAAACTAGAGCACTGTAAATTGTCCATAGCTAGAAACTTTTTAATTCTATAAGAGAAGTTAATTAAAATGTCTCATTCTGTCCTACACAAAGCTATTGCCATAAATACTAAGGCCCATTTTCTTCTTTGTATATTGATACTCACTTATATACTTGCATACAGATTATTTTCAAACAGTTCACTCTGCAAGTAGAACAATATGGTGCAATTACTGTTTCCTAAGCTGAAGTCTTTAATTTCATTAAATCAAATTGACTTGCTGTAAATATTTATCTTAGATGAGGATTTCATAGAATATCTTTATAAGACCATTTTTATCAAAATGAATCACATGAAAATACTTTTGCTTCGTCTTTAATAGAATCCTGCTGCCAAAGGGTAACATCTATTTTTTAATGTTGAACATCGATGAGAGTAGAAAGAAGGAGAAGCAATGCATTGGCAACAACTGAACTCCCACAAATGGAAGTGAAGACCTTTGGATTTGAATGCATGGAGTGGGGAGAAGACAGAAAAACCTGCAGATGGAGGCAATCACAGGCAACAGCAAAAAGCACAAGACCTGAGCTCTAGCCACGGGAAGCTGAGCTCTTAAGGAGCTAACTGCTAACTGAGTAACCCATCCATAACCAAAGGATGGGAAACATTTTTATCCAGTCCTGATGATCATTCACACTGATCTGTGTAATGATGGCCTAAGTGATCCTTTGTCCTTTCATAGTAAAGCTCTGATGTAACACAAGATCTTTAAGTTGGTGAAGAATAATTAAATTATCTGAGGTGGAGGAGGAAATGTGTACCCAAAAAGTAATTAAGAAGACACCACCAAGAAAAAAATACATGTATTTTTTGTTTTTAAATATAAATGCATGCAGGTGGGATTTGTTTGTTTGTTTGTTTTACCTATATAAACACTGTTATTGTGCTATTTTTAGCTAACAGACAAACTCCCAGCAGAGTGGGATAGGGAGCGAGACAGGAAAAAATGCAATGAGAACACTTGTGTGTCAAGGTAAAGACAGGAAGATGACTTGCCAATTATTGTTAGAGGCAAAACAGACTCAACCTGGGGAAAAATAATTTATTATCTATTATAAATAGATCTGGGTAGTGCAAAACCAAATAGAAAAATGTTAAAACACATTTCCTCACTCCTTTCCCAAGCTCATCATCATTCTGTCATTCAAAACACCACTACGGTCCCACCTTTTTGACACCAGGTTCCTCACACTTTTCCTCTGCTCCGGATTGGGCTTTTCATGGTCTGCATTTCATTCAGGAATATCCATCTGCAGCAGCATGGGTCTTCCATAAGTTGCAGTGTGGAGATGTGCTCCACCATGGAGCACCTCCTCCTCTTCATGGTCCTCCTCTGATCATGGTGTTTCCTCTGCTCTTTCTCATTCTTTTTGTTCCCTTCTCTTCTCTCCATGACCTTTCTTCTGCCTTTTTTAAGCTTTTCAGCTACCAACACCTTGCCATGGACATCCAGAAGATATACAATCAATCATTTTTACTGGAATGTTGCAAATTCTTATTTCTATGGAAGTAAAAATCTCATAGAAAATATCTGCAATTGTAGCAACTAACATAACTCCCTCAGCAACACAGAGCTAAGAAACTAAAGCGTCTGAAACTTCAGCAAGATAAAGGCACAAATATCGCTTCAATAAAGGCTAAGGAGAAACATAAGTTAGTTTTACATCTGTATTTCTGCAGCTGAAAGTGAGCTACCAAAACCATTGCAGTCTGCAGTGGATCCACAGCCAAACAACACAAAACTCCCCCACCATAACACACCAAAGGGAAGAGGGGCCAATAAAGCAGAAGCATGGAAGCTTGCAGCTGCAGGGACCAGCAGGAGGAAAAGACTTCCCCCGAAGATTGAGGTGCCCTTGCAGAACCATTTCACCACTCTGCAGACTAAAGAGGAAAGACCAGTCACATCAGGAGAGACGCTTGAGCTGAGTAAGGCAGGCTGATCTGCTCCCTGTATAACAACCACTGCAACTAACAAACAGTGACAGGTGGTAGTAGTATGCGACTCCCTTCTGAAAGGTATGGAGGCACCCATTTGCTGACCTGACACACTCTATAGCGTGGTGTGCTGCTTACTGGGGGCTCATATCAGGGATGTCACCAAGAGACTACCAAGTCTCATACAATCCACTGACTATTATCTGCTGCTGTTTTTTCACCTGGGCACCAGTGACACCACCAGGAGCAGTCTGAGGACCATTGAGAAGGATTACAGAGCCCTGGGAGCAGTGGTAAAGGACTCTGGAGTACAGCTAGTCTTTTCATCAGTCCTTCCAGTCAAAGGGAATGGGATTGAAAGGTCCAGTCGAATCTGGCAAGTCAACAAATGGTTATAGGACTGGTGCCACAGCCAGGGGTTTGGCTACTTAGACCATGGGATTTGCTTTGAGAAACCAGGTCTACTGGGGGCTGATGGGGTCCATCTGTCAGAGAAGGGGAAGAGTATCTTCAGTCAGAGGCTTGCCAAGCTCATGAAAAGGGCTTTAAACTGGTTTCCAGGGAAAAGGAACCTCAAACCATCTCAATCCTACTAGTTTGATGTCAGTGCCAGCAACAGAGGCCCAGAGCCTGCAGAAGGATCATAGGTCAGCAGGAGAGCACCTGGAATCCAACACAAAGGAATTCCTGCCACTCCAGCCAGTAAGTTAGCTTCCCTGAGGGCCAAACTTAAATGCCTCTATGCAAATGCACGTAGCATGGGGAAAAAACAGGAGGAGGCGGAGTTAGAGACATGCGCTTACCTGCAGGGCTATTATTGGCATCACAGAGACATGGTGGGATGGCTCCTTTGACTGGAGTGTTGGAATGGAAGAATACAGGCTCTTTAGGAAGGACAAGTAGGGGAGAAAAGGAGGCTGTGTTGCCCTCTATGTCAATGACCAGCTGGAGTGCATGGAGCTCTGTCTCGGGGTGGATGAGGAGCTGACCAAGAGCTTACGGGCAAGGCAGGGACAGGTGATATTACAGCCAGGGTCTGCTGCAGACCAGCTGATCAGGAAGACTGAGCAGATGAGGCCCTCTATAGACAGATAGGAGCAGCCTCAATTTCACAAGCCCTCATGGTCCTCATGAGTGACATCAACCACCCCAATATCTGTTGGAGGGACAACTCAGCAGGGCATAAGCAATCCAGGAGGTTCCAGATGACGACTTACTTCTCCAAGTGATAAAGGTGCCAACGAGGAGAGGTGTCATGCTGGACCTTGTCCTCACCAACAAGGAGAGGCTGGTGGGGAATGTGAAGCTGAAGCACAGCCTTGGCTGTAGTGACCATAAGATGGTGGAGTTCAAGGTCCTTGGGATGGCAAGGAGGGCACACAGCAAGCTCAACTGCACTGGACTTCAGGAGAGGAGACCTACATGGATGACCAAGGGGCTCTTGGACAAACTCAAACACAAAGAGGAAGCTTACAGAGGGTGGAAGCAAGAACAGGTAGCCTGGGAGGAATACAGAGAAAGAGTTCGAGGAGCCAGTGATCAGGTTAGGAAAGTGAAAGCCCTGATGGAATTAGATCTGGATAGGGATATTCAGGGCAACAAGAAAAGCTTCTACAGGTACGTCAGTGATAAAAGGAACACAAGGGAAATGTGGGCCCTCTCCAGAAGGAAACAGGAAAACTGGTCACCCAGGACATGGACAAGGCTGAGGTAGTCAACAACTTTTTTGTCACTGTCTTCATCTGCAAGCACTCTAGCCACACCACCTAAGTCATAGAAGGCAAAGGCAAGGACTGGGAGAATGAGGAACCACCACTGTAGGAGATCAGGTTTTAGGCCATGTAAGGAACTTGAAGGTGCACAACTCGATGGCACCTGATGAGATACATATGCAAGTCCTGAGGGAACTGGCAGATGAAGTTGTCAAGCCACTATCCAACATATTTGAGAAGTCGTGGCACTCCGTTGAAATTCCTGCTGACTGCAGAAGGGAAATATAATGCCCATTTTTAAAAGGGAAAAAAGAAAGACTTGGGGAGCTACAGATCAATGAGTTTCACCTCTGTGGCCCGCAAGATTATGGTTCAGATCTTCCTAAAAATGATGCTAAAGTACAAGGCAATAAAGAGGTGATCGGTGACAACCAACATGGTTTCACTAAGGGCTAAATGTGCCAGATAAAGTTGGCTTTCTATGATGGGTTTAGAGCATTGGTGGATATGGGAAGAGCAACTAACATTACCTACCTGGACTTGTGCAAAGCATTTGACACTGTCCCATACAATATCCTTATCGCTAATTTGGAGAGACATGGATTTGACAGATGGATAAGGAATTGGATGGATGGTTGCACTCAAAGAGTTGCAGTCAATGGCTCAATGTCCAAGTGGTGACCAGTGACAAGTGGCATTCCTCAAGGGTTGGTATTGGGACCAGAACAGTTGAACGTCTTTGTTGGCAACACGGACAGTGGGATTGAGTGCACCTTCAGCAAGCTTGCAGATGACACCAAACTATGTGGTGCAGTCGCCACGCTGGAGGGAAGGGATGCCATCCAAAGGGACCTGAATATGCTTGAGAGATGGGCCCATTCAAACCTCATGAAGTTCAACAAGGCCAAGTGCAAGGTCCTGCATGCGGGCTGCGGCAATCCCAGGCACAAATACAGGTTGGGTGGCGAATGGATTGAGAGCAACCCTCAGAGATGGACTTGGGGATTTTGGTTGATGAGAAGCTCAACATGAGCAGGCAATGTGCCCTCACAGCCCAGAAAGCCAATGACATCCTGGGCTGCATCAAAAGAAGCATGGCCAACAGGCCAAGGTAGGTGATTCTGCCCCTCTATTCCACTCTCATCAGACCCCACCTGGAGTACTGCATGCAGCACTGGAGTCCTCAGCGGAAGAAGGACATGGACCTGTTGGAACGGATCCAGCAGAGGGCCACAAAGGTGATCAGAGGGCTGGAGCATGTCTCCTATGAGGACAGGCTGAGAGAGTTGGGGCTGTTCAGCCTGAAGAAGAGAAGGCTCTGGGGAGACCTTACAGCAGCCTTACAGTACTTACACCTTACAGAAAAACTGGAGAGGGACTTTTTATCAGGGAGTTTAGTGATAGGATGAGGGCTAATGGTTTAAACTGAAAGAGGGGAGAATTAGATTAGGTATTAGGAAGAAATTCTTTACTGTGAGGGTGGTGAGGCACTGGAACAGGTTCTCCAGAGATGCTGTGGATGCCCCATCCCTGGAGATGTTCCAGGCCAAGTTGGATGGGGCTTTGAGTAACCTGGTCTAGTGGAAAGTGTTACTTCCCATGGCAGGGGGATTGGAACTAGGTGATCATTAAGGTTCCTTCCAATCCAAATGATTCTATGATTCTATACTTACAGGAGGTAAGTCTGGGTATTTATACAGTGACAAAGGAAAGGAGTGGTGAAAGAATTTCGGTGACTGATACACCGTGCAAATAAATAGTGCTTATGTGCTTATGGAGTGCTTATGTGCTTATGGAGTGCTTATGGAGAAAGGTTCTAGTTTCTCCAAGATTTCAGTCTAGAGTTACAGCCATGCTACAAGATACTGCATGATCCCATCTCACGTAGGCAGGATTGCATAGTAGTAGCCTTTGTCTGACACTGACATTAAGGATCAGCAGCCCTATCATTTTGCAGTTTTGGTTCTAGTGAAATATTTAATTTACTTAATTAAAGCATTGTCTTCTGCTCTGTGGCTACAATGTGGTATAGAGTGAATGATAGATGGGAGAACAGGAGAGTAAAAAAGAGATGCTGAATTTAGAAATCTCCTTCAGTGCTGAATTGCTGAAATAACATTGAAAACATATAACTAGTGCTTTGGTTCACAGCTGGGGCCAATAAAAGCCTGTGAAGAATTTCTGTAAATTATACTATCCTGTGGGGGGCCACGGAAATGTTGTTTCTCATTTAAAATAAATAGTCCCCCCTACTAACTTATTCCTAATCATGCAAACAACAAAGGAATTAAGTAGGTCATTTCCATATATATGACTGTTTCTTTTATGAAATGTAGTTCACCAGAAATTTGTGGCTAATTGATTTAGAGGAATTCCTGTTTGTAAATTTTTTCAATGTTTTAAAAAAATCCAATTATTTTATTTTATGCAATTCCATTCGTTATTGTAGCATTTAAAAATTACAATATTGAGTGCTCAATGTGTGTTCTGTTTGCATTGCAAAGCAACGGGGTTTGCCTATAAAAGAAGACAAAGTGTTTTGTCAGATGCACAGATAGTACATACGCCAATTACATTGTTTATGGAATAGAAGCAACATCACAATTTTCTGCAGAACTTTGAAATGTGTATGAGTAGCTCTAAATTCAGAATATTTGCTTTAAATCTAGTAATCACACAAAAATGAGAAAGAGCATTTTAGAGTTGTTTCAAAACTTTCCTTAAGAAAAGTGTGTTTCATTGTTTTGCACATAATGCAAAAAAATCCTCTCTTCATTTTTACATTTGATAATCCAATTTTTATTTTCTGCTTTAATGCTATTTAGGTTCGAAGTCGCCTAGACTACCATATGGCTCCTTCATTCCCTTTCCATTATATGGCAATTTCTCAAGAAAAACAAGGAGAAACCTCAGCTCCTGTGATTTTCATAGACTAAATATTCATTATCAGGGTAATTATGGTGTGTATTAGGTGGGATCAAGAGTGCATTGTTCAGCTCATTCAATAATGGAGATATTTACTATTAAAATTAGACCTTACCACACGCACTTATTCAAATTACACCACCAATCTCCAGCAGTACATCTTAAAGCTTTAAATACTACATACAATCTTTAGAAGTGGGCACTAAAAATACCTTACTACTATTTCAGCAATTTCATTGATATGGTGCCTAGGCCTGTGAATGAAGGCAACTTATGAATAGCATATACATGGCTCTGTAACATCTCATTTTAAAGAAATCCTTATGCAAAGCTTCAACTAAGCTGCAGTGATTTCTAATTACACGAGGCTGAGCTGCAGGTATTGTGATGCTTCACTAGCCACTTCATTCAAAGCTAGTTGATACAAGGATGAATTATTTCAGAAAAGCAGTAACCCTCCTTACAAATAATTAGCTGCTTTTAGGAACAATAGAATAGTCCAAGCAGTCATGCTTCACAGTGAAGCGGGTACCATCTTCACTGTATATCACATAACTAGAGAAACATTAAATACAGGATAAGAATATACTGGTGTAAGTATTTACAAATATTTTCTCCTAGTTCCAGTTTTCATTTCTGCCTCTCTATTGCTTCCTGCGTAGTGGCTATACAATTATGCATGTTGCTCTATGATATAAAAAATTAAAGTCCAGGCAAACTTAATAAATTTTGTGCTATGCACTTTATCAGTTGGACCTTACCATGATCCTGTTCACTGTGCAAATGAGTAAATAATTCTGTCAGCACGATACAAGTATGGGGATTTTTTCTTTCTAAACTGGCTTAAGTGCAACTGTTGCTTCTATATGACTGTGATATTATATAAAGCTAAATATTTAACAAAAGTCTTTAGTAAGCTCTTTTCAGGTCTTTTTCCATGATAATATAGTTTGTTTCATACTCAAAACTATACCACTTAATTCAACCTTTTCCTTTGCATATGCATTACCTTTCACTTATGAGAGAAAAATAGTATGCCTGGCAGCCTTAAATTAAAATGAAATAAAATAGTTTAGAAAAAAAAAGGGATTAAAAACTAGAAGTTTGATTCTACAATGCTAAGTGAAACAAGACTTACACAAAACATAGCATCTTAAAAACCTGTTTTGAATAGAGCATATAGCTTAACAGCAGAATTTGTCCTTACTCAGCTAACCTTAGACAGCTATGTCTTGAATCCAATTCTGACCAGCAGAGACTTGAATTAAAAGAGACATTTCATCAGAAATTGCAAACAAATAATTATTCCATCAGTACCTTAAACAATAAACACATCTACGTAATACATGGTACAGGTTATTGGATAGAATTGTTAACCCTTTGAAGGCATAGTATTCTATTCCTCTATTCTATTCCTCTACATAAAGAGTTTAATGGGGGTAATTTTTTGTTTTGATTTGGTTTGAGGGTTTTTTGTTTATTTGTTTGTGGGTATTTTAAGCAACACAAAGTATTTGCTGAACAAAATAACAAGATATGTGAAAGGAAAAAAAATATGAAGAATGCCAGTAGGAATTACAGAGAACTGATAAGTGAGAGAAGACACATAAAAAGGGCAATGTACAGAAAACAACACAAGTAAGTGAAAAGGGGGCAAAGGGGGGGAAAATGGAAAAAAAATGTAAAAAGTCAGTGCTAAAGGCTAACAGACAACAGACAACTCCTAATGTCAGGCAGGAATATGATGGGGCTATGACACATTAAAGACCAACGAGGATCATTTCTTAGGCAGCTTGTTCATGAATTGCCAGTTTTTCATCCTGTTTTTCCACTATAAGCTTCATATAGAATGAATCATATTGCTTATACTACTGGTTCTCAAAAAAAAAAAAAAAAAAAAAAAGGCTAATAAATAGCTAAATGGAATCAGAAAAGTCTTCTGGCGTCTAGTGAAATGACACAATCTGTCCAGAGGTTACCCAGGTCCAATATCCTCCCTTACTTGCCCCATGCCCCAGGTTCTATCCTATCTAACAGCCAAATGAATTCAGTTATGCAACCTGAAATTCACAGGGCCAGAGCTGAGCTTATTCCTGGGGTGCTCATTTTAATGAGGATGCAGAAGTACTCCTCGTATATGCATTGATTCTATGTTGCGGGACTGGGGAGAGGGAAAAAAAATAAAATCAAGATACTTTAAAAACAATGAGAAAGACAAGGAAGAAAAGAAAAAAGGTGAGAAAACAGTAGGGTGTTTTCTATTTTCTGTCTCATAATAAGAAAAAAATAGATTGGAAGAGATATGAGAAGAAAATAAATGAAGAAAAAAATGTACAAATGAAATAAAATGGCAAGAAAATAAAGAACAACAAATAATAGAAAATTTGAATGACATATTAAAATAACAAAATGAGGAGAAACGAAGTAATAAAAGCTACATTGTTTGAAATAGGCTTCTATTGCCTGAAAGTCCATGCATATCTTCAAAGAGAATGCAATTATGTCACTGAAGAGGTGGAGTTAAATTTTGGAGAACAATGAGAAAGTACATTGCTTACCTGGAAAAAACATATGTTTACCAAAAAAAAATAAAAAGTGCCTCGAATAAATTTATGGGCATTTTCCTCAGCCATCATCATACTATCACTGTAGCATTGCCACTGACCTTTCCAAGGATAGAGTTCACTGTTTGGGCGCACTTATTATTCCCTAGGTTTTCCGTATCTGGTCTCCCATCTGGTGGGTTTTGAGTGTGTTAGAGAAGATAATGTAGCTGTTTTCATTTCAAACACCTGTTTCTACCTCTAGCATCTCTTCTAAGCCTATTTCTTTAAATATATCAATTTATACATTTATTGTGCTTATGAGTTAAACTGATTTTTTTCCTTTAAATAATGCTTTTTTCCCTTTAAATAATACCTTTAGGAAATTATTTTAAACCAGTCAATATTTGCCTCTACTTATGTATAGAAATTCAGTAATAGATGACCTTTCTCTGACAGCAAAGCCTCTCAAAAGATTCCCTCCTTTTTTTAAGGCTTCCCTTGTTAGTTTATTTTTCTATTTTGAATACATGGTAGCAGCAAAACCCACCAGCCAGAGTTTATGGCTTCACCTGAGTCTTTTAGTACTTTCCACTAAGAATTATTTGCAATAAAATGCAACTCTGACAACTGGCATGTCTTAAGTGAAACTTACTAAGCTGTCTTCAAACACATTCCTTAAAGTAAAACAGCCCAAAGCAGAAAAATGAATTTGCAGCTTGACAAAAGCTGGCCTTTGGCTGAAAAACTGCAGCAGAATAGGATTTACATGAATTACATCACGTTCACACATCACTTTCTCTTTCCTTTGCTTTGTTTTAATTATTATTGGTCTTCTCAATATGTTTCCCTGTCACGGTAAGATGACTGCAACTTTTGTAAGGCAATCACTGGTCTACTCTACTCTATCTTTTGAAAACTTGATCAGATTAACCTTTCCCAGTATGTCTTCAGGGAGCTCTCAAACAAATCTCTGGAGAACTTATGTCCAACCTTTTCCAACTTCCTAACTCCGATTAAACTCTGTGGCACTTATGATATCACTAATTCTTTCTTTTTCTTGTTTGCGTGGGCTTTTTGTCTGTTTTTAAACCAAGGATTTGGATGACTGAAAAAAAAAGAAAAAAGTGTTTGTAAAAAAGCTAAAAATGTAAAACTAAAATTAATAGTAGAAAAAAATAAATATTATCATTTAAAAAAGAAATCTGGTGAAATGATAGCATAAATTTATGAGTCTGAAAAACCTACTTCTTTTATGAATGTGGTGGTTTAGCCTTAGTTGGCAACAAAGAACCACGTGGCAGCTCTCTCAACGCCCCCACAGGCATGGGGGAGAATCAGAAGAAAAAGGCAAAACTCATGCATTGAGACAAAGGTAATTTAACAGAACAGCAAAGGGAACAAGAAAACAACAACAATAACACGAATAGAGGAAAGTACAAACACGATTGCGTGGAACCGCCGCTCATCGCCGACCACACCGGGACACCCCAGACCGCTTCCAAACTCCGACTTCCTGCCCCCTCCGCCAGCAGCTCCCAGCTACAGACTACAGAAAAGGCATGGCTCACGTGGGATGGAATACCTGTGGTCCCTGCCAGAACCTGGGGAGAATTAACCCTATCGCTGCTGGAACCAGGACAACGAAGGAAAAATCAGCATACTTGGCAGAGTACGGAACAACTGGTTATGGTTCAAATTTCATACCTTTAGTTCAAGGATTCTTAAAAGAAGATATTGGAAAGCTGATATGATTAAAATCAGTAGACTTAAGTCAGACTGAAAATACTTGTCGAGTTTTGAAACATTCAGTTTAAGGTTTGAACTGATTACAGCAATTATGACTTATATACCATGTCAATCCTCCAGCTATTACTCATAGGATCATAGAATCATAGGGTTGGAAGGGACCTCTGGAGATCATGTAGTCCAACCCCCCTGACAGAGCAGGGTCACCTAGAGCAGGTTGCACAGGAACACGTCCAGGCGGGTTTTGAATGTCTCCAGAGACAGAGACTCCACCACCTCTCTGGGCAGCCTGTTCCAGTGCTCTGCCATCCTCAAAGTAAAGAAGTTCCTCCTCATGTTTAGGTGGAACTTCCTATGCTCAAGTTTGTGCCCAATACCTCTTGTCCTGTTGCCAGGCACCACTGAAAAGAGCCTGGCCCCATCCTCCTGACACCCACCCTTTAAGTATTTATAAGTGTTGAATAAATGGTCTTTTACTGGTTTAATAAATGTTCCAACACGTATTAGAAAACTGAAATCACAAGGCCAAAAGGATAGTTAACAACTTGAGAGATAACTTTTACTAGAATACCTCCGCTTTTAGATTAGAACATTCACTTCATAATCTTAAACTACGTTTTAATATCTGAAAGCACGACAAAAACCTACAGAGCCAAGTCTGGATTCATTAAGTCATTTTAATTTTCTCTATACTAAAAATTGCAGTCACTGTAAATTTCTGTAGCCTGGTGTTTCGTTGCACACGAGTGCAAATACTAGTTCTATATCAATTGTACTTTTGATTTTTGAGAAATGTTTTCAGTGAGATTTGTGAACTAGAAAAGAAAATACATGTATATCTTTCAAAGTAGACAGTAATTAATCTATAATTAAAATAACAATTTATAAATATAAATGTATTAAACTTCACTATTATTTCTTGGCTTTTTTTTCTTTAAATACTTTACAAAATTTCATTATTTTCCAATTTCAATGGATACTGGTATTCTGCTTATTTATAGAAGACTTTCTGAAGTAAACAATTCCATATCCATGAAGAAGTCTTCTTGTCTGAATCCACTTCTATACATACTTACATACTTAAAACTTACTGCAAATAAATTACCAGCCTTACTGATTAATATTTTGTTGAATATGCGTTTCCTTTTTGCTTGTGAATCCTTCAATTAAAACTTATCATGTAAATGTATGAAAAGCCTAGTTTTAAAAATTACTGATTACCCAGGTCTTAATATTGATTTATCTAACAATTATTTGGTTCATCATTTTTCTATAAGCAACAAGATTACAAAAAAATTTTAGAAAACACTGTTTGGGACAATCCTCATTATCAATACAGGCTGGGGGATGATGGGATAGAGAGTAGCCCTGCAGAAAAGGACTTGGGGGTACTTGTGGATGAAAACCTGGACATGAGCAAACAATGTGCACTTGCAGCCCAGAAGGCCAATCGCTTCCTGGGCTGCATCAAAAGAACCGTGGCCAGCAGATCCAGAGAGGTGATTCTCCCTGTCTACTCTGAGTGAGACCCCACCTGGAGTACTGTATCCAGCTCTGGAACCCTCAACACAAGAAGCACTTCCACCTGTTCGAGCACGTCCAGAGGAGGGCCACGAAGATGATCAAAGGGCTGGAGTACCTCTCCTATGAAGACAGACTATGATTTGGGGTTGTTCAGCCTGGAGAAGAGAAGGCTTCAGGAAGACCTTATAGCGGCCTTCCAGTGCCTGAAGGGGGCTTACAAGAAAGCTGTGGAGGGGCTGTTTGCAAGGGCATGTAGCAATAGGATGAGGGACAATGGTTTTAAACTACAGCAAGGTAGGTTTATATTAGACATTAGGAAGAAGTTCTTTACCATGAGGGTGGTGAGACACTGGAACAGGTTGCCCAGAGTGGTGGTGGAGGTGGAGGTCCCATCCCTGGAGACATTCAAGGCCAGGCTTGATGAGGTTCTGAGCAACCTGATCTAGTTAAAGATGTCCCTGCTTACTGTAGGGGGGGTTGGACTAGGTCCCTTCCAACCCAACACATTCTATGATTCTATGAATAGTCGTTACATAGGCTTTAAAATTGATGAGGGAAAATTGATGACGTCAGCATACCTTCTGGAAATGAATGACACATCTATTTTTTCACTTCAATGTATTTTCCAGCTCTATTCTTTTTCTCAGTCTTAGAATCACTAATTCACACTGAATTCCATCAAATGTGTTTTATTTATGCTGATTATCGTTTCTATATTTCATTTTGAAGTTACGGATTTCTTCTTTCTTGCATATGTGTCTCACTGAGAAACCCCAGACATGGATGTCCACAGAGGTATTATTCTACTTGGAAAGCATCTTTCATCTTATGTGTTCATGGAGTTAATCCATTCTTGAGGGAGAGGGAGTTACTGGGCAATAGATTTGTCCTTTACAAATAGATGCAAAGGCTGATGATGTCTCTATCTAAATTTACTTGACATTACCAGACAGTTCTGAATATTCAAATCTTGAACAATATAGGTCAGTACTTTCACTCAAATGTTCAAAATGCTTTAAAATGCTGTTTGCCACACGTAGTTTCCTCAAAAATAAAACTCATTAAATTATTTAACATAAAAAAATTAATGGAGTAACATAATAATCACTTAGTGTTGTTCTAACAGGTGTTTAGAATGTACTTTAAGTAAATACACACATATAAAGCTTCTCTTAATGTCGTAGTAGAATTACAGGATGCTCATTTAAACAAACACTTGTACAAAACTAACTTCTGTTTCCTACAACTTGCAGTTAAACCACAGATGACATGAAAATCAAGAAAAATCTCAGTTTTTGATAAAATGTCTTTCAGCTTACTATGTCTTATGTTGGAAGGAAAGAGGCAGCCTGTTTGTATTAATAATAACAAAAATGTTTAGAAATTGTAGGTTGCCTCTATTAGAACCTTCTTCAGGTTTCTAATGAGACATTACCACCCTTTTGAATTATTTGGCTTGTGAGTTAAAGGCATTGTTACTTTGAAAGAAAAAAAGATCTTTAAACATATGAAATATAGAACAAGAAATGGACTAAAACTGAAAGATTCTGAGACCAATGAGTCTTCGAAGACCCGACCCCAGAAATCAGCCTCTACTCAGTCAAAGCACTTTTGTTTAGGAAGGAAGTTAATCATATATTTCAAGTCACAAAGTAACTTAGATGCAATTAGGTGAAGGGAGGTACAAGTTTATTGCACTGGAAAACAAAAAGATTGAGAGACAAGAACAAAAGAGCAGCTGGTTCCAAAATGACAGAGGAAATGATCAAATTGGGAATAAAAGTCTGAGAAAAAAAATATACAGATAATTGTGAAAAATGGGGAAAGTGCCCATATAGAGGAAATACATGGACAGGAAGAGTAATTTACACCAACCCAGAAAAATAAGTGACTGGGTACTCTATCAACCAAAATCAGCATGCTTGTCACCAAAGTGGACTCAGAGAACCAAGCAGGTATCTTCAGGAGTCAACCACCCATAGCTTAAATTCAGCATGGGAGAGTATGAAATAATGGTTTTAAAGCAATTAATGCTCTGGGAATGTCTCCTTTGGACAGGCTTAACTTCTAATGTGGAAAGACAAAAGGATAGAGATTTTGAACTGGTTAGGAGTTTCCTAATGTAGAGTTTAATCTTGCCTTCATGAATTTAATAAAGGTATCGCTAAACTTCTCACAGGTTGGAGTTCGATTATTTCCAGGTCTCCAGAAATGAAATGCTGGTGCAATAAGCTCCATACACAATTTTTTTAAAAATTCATTTAACTACTGGGGACTAATCTTTTGGGCAGATTGAATACTGTGATACTATATGCTCTTCACCAAATGTTAACAGTTGATCTATAACTTTAGGTAAAACTTCTACTGCTGCCACCACAAAACTGCAACACCTACTTGAACTGATAGTCATTTTGTTGATGCTTCAGAGAGACCATGCCACATTCCTGTCACCCCTGCCACAGTATTGCTTAATTTTCAGGTCTGGATGGGTGTATCTTGTTACTGTCAGTTTTTCCGTATCTCATTTCACCCACTGCTGATGCATCTAAGGGAGTTTTCCCATAATAGGTCACTTAGTGTGTACACCATTACCATCTATTAAAAAACATAGTAGGTTTTATAGAATTGTTAACTGCATAATTCAGACACATGCCTATCTCCCTGATGGGTCTTAAAAGTAGAACAAATAAAGCTGAGGAGGGAAAACAGAAAAACAGAAATAAAAATATTAGTGACGGCTCAGTCAAATTCTGTTTTACACAAATATCTTGCATACTTACAATTATATGGTAGATGGGAATACTGACTCCTTGGATACTATTCTGATTTCAGCTGGTTTTGCCTCTCTTTTCTCCTCTGGGACAGGTATGACAGCTTTTGAGAATTTTGAATATCCTTGGGATGCTCAAACCAGCAGGTGGATAAGGCTGCTAGGATTGAAGTGGCTCAGGTGGATCTGGACTGGCAATGTAAGGGTGAACTATTTGTAGCTTGGTGGGCCCATGACACCTCAGGCCATCAAGGAAGAGATGCGACATATAGATGGGCTCATGACCGAGGGGTGGACTTGGCCGTGGACACTATTGCACAGGTCATCCATGAATGTGAGACATGCGCTGCAATCAAGCAAGCCAAGCGGTTAAAGTCTCTTTGGTATGGAGGATGATGGCTGAAATATAAATATGGGGAGGCCTGGCAGATTGACTATATCACACTGTGACAAACCCGTCAAGGCAAGCGTCTTGTGCTCACAATGGTGGAATTCCAACCACCGGATGGCTGGAAACATACCCTGTGCCCCATGCCACTGCCCAGAACACTATCCTGGGCCTTGAAAAAAAAGTCCTGTGGCGACTTGGCACCCCAGAGGGAATTGAGTCGGACAACCGGACTCATTTCCAAAACAGCCTCATAGACACCTGGGCCATAGAGCATGGTATTGAGTGGGTATATCATATCCCCTATCAAGCACCAGCCTCTGGGAAGGTAGAACAATACAACAGATTGTTAAAGAATACACTGAGAGCAATGGGTGGTGGGACTTTAAAACATTGGGATGCACATTTAGCGACAGCTACCTGGCTAGTTAACAGCGGGGGATCTACCAGTCGAGCTGGCCCTGCCCAATCAAAACTTCTATGTACCATAGAAGGAGATAAAGTCCCCGTAGTGCACATGAAGAATATGCTAGGGAAGACAGTCTGGGTTAGTGCCACCTCAGGCAAAGGCAGACCCATCCGTAGGATTGCTTTTGCTCAAGGACCTGGGTGCACTTGGTGGGTGATGCGGAAGGATGGGGAAGTCCAATGTGTACCTCATGAGGATCTGATTTTGGGCGAGAATAGCCAATGAATCAAATTGTATGATGATAATTGCTAAGTAACCCTGCCACTGTGTGTCCTCATTAATATAATTGCTATCAGTTGTATTACAGTAAGAATCACCCAAATTAAGGACAGATGAACTTTGATGAAGAACCGAGTAAAGCGCAGCCGTGACGGGATCAGACCTGACCTCAGCAGCTGGCGCCCAGTAACTTCACTGAGACTGACATCGTTAACCCATGGACTGTGGGCATGAGCCACACCTGATACAACATCCAGAAGCTCCAAAAATACAGCATGCAACAGTCCAGGACCACGCAGCATCTCACCTGCCCTGAGAGACTGTTCTAACAGATGGAGCCCAAAGTCATGGATTGAATGAACTCAACAAATATTTTAGAGGGATGGCCCATAGACTAAGGGCATTATACCTGTATGAATATATGTGTACATAGATATATACTTATATAAGACAGGGGATAGTGGTGGCAATTCGTTGGAACCTGTAAGATCTGGACGTGACATAGATGGTATGGAATAAGGTGTGGATAATATCCTGGTTCCAGCGGGGATAGGGTTAATTCTCCCCAGCCTCTGTCAGGGACACAGGTATTCCATCCCATATGAGCCATGCCCAGTCTGTAGCCAGGAGCACCCAAGGGAGGGGGCAGGAAGTCAATGCTTGGGAGCAGTCTGGGGCATCCCGGGTCTGGTCGGGGAGCAGTGGTTCCATAATCATGTTTCTGCATTCCTCTATTTGTATTATTGTTGCTGTTTTCTTGTTCCCTGTGCTGTTCTGTTAAACTGCCTTTGTCTACACCCACAAGTTTTGCCTTTTCTTCCGATTCTTCCCCGTTGCAGGGGAAGTTTGAGAGAGCGGCATGTGGTTCTTTGTTGCCATCTGAGGCTAAATCACGACAAAAAATTATTACATTAATATGTATTATTTATTACTTGCTAAAGATTTTGTTTATTATCTAGCCACATTTTTGTTCAGAGATGTATACCAATGAAGGAAGTATCATAAAAAGTAAGGAATATTCTAAATTATCAGGAAAATTAATGAAAGGGGAAATTATGAATGTTTAATTGTTTCTAAAGAGCAAAACACCAAGACAGACACATTATTCTAAGTGTTCGGCTATACTTGAGTTAAATTTGTGACATATTCTGCCCTGAATAATCCAAAGGGATAGGAAATCCTCAGGGCATTTAGATGTTATATTCAGTTGCAGGTATTGTTTAAGCTTTGCCTGGGAAACTTTATTTTCAGAAAAGAGTTAAACAGAGACAGAAATCATTGCTGTGGGAAGTGCTGCCTATCTTCAGGACAGGGTAAAATGTTAGTCAAAAGCATAAAAAAGCAATAATACAAGCCATGACTATGCTATATGGTCTCTCACTGCTACACAGTAATATAAAACCTTTGCAGTACGTCTACAGCTGAGGACTAAAAATCTTTTTCACTAAGTTTCCTCTAACATTATAATGAAATGCATTGCTATCACCCATTGAGACAAAAAGGCCAACATATAATGATATAATTCCACCTTCGCAAAAAAGATATTTAGATATTTTGCCTTTTGGTTCTTAAATTTAAAGAGCCATAATCATAATTTATAAGAATGATTTGTTTGACGTATTGTCTTCCTTGATTTTTTATAAAAAACACCTTCAGTAAATTCAGAGTTCTACTGCACAAATCACGGAGCAAATTATCCAAAACATTTACTTGAATGAGGTATTAATATCTTAGGCTTTAATCCCACACAGTTTTTCTTACACACTTAAGCTTTTAATTGAAAATAGATCAATTGAATATATAGTACATAAAGGTGAGAGTTTGTGAAAGCTTTAAACACTGTCATGCTTAGCAATATAAACTTGCAACAGAGCAATATAAAACATAAATCCTATATATTCCAGTTTCTCCTCAGTTTTGCAGGAATTTAGCTATTAGCCTATTTCTCCTCAATAGATTTAATTCCCTGTTTCAACTAATAAAATTAAGTATTTTGTACTTTTCTCTGCTAAGTCATTTTGCAATTTGGACTTGTTAATATGAACTCAAACATTTCACAGAAGAGTTCCATGGAAGTTATAAAAGATGTGGGAAACGTGCAGCTTGTGACTTTTCCGGTTCATCCTCCCCAAACAAAGCAGCTATAAAGGCACTGATCAAGCCCTGTTTTTCTGTGCCAATGGAATATTCATTCTTACTCCTCCACAGAATAAACTGTTCCTTCTGTTTTGCAGTGCCACCCATGCACAAGCGACCCACAGCTAGTCAGCCGCAAAACCAAGCAAACAGTTGTTTCTTCTGCATTGTGGAACATGCTCAAATCCACACTTATGTGGTTTTGCAATGCTTTGCAAGAATGACAAGTGACATAGAAAGCACATGCCTATATCTGTGAATTTTTTTTTAATTTTATGCTCAAAAATTATTTGCAAATTATAAAGAAAATTATTTTGTGGTTTAAGCTTTATATATAAGAAAAGCTGTTCCAGGGCACAGCACTTCCAAATTGTTGGGATAGCTCTGAGTCATAGGTCAAAGGCAATAATAAATGAAGGAACTAGAGATGGAGATTTGTAATCACGGAATCACAGAATCACGGAATCATGGAATTTTTCAGAGCTGGAAGGGACCTCTAGAGATCATCTAGTCCAACTCCCCTGCTGAAGCAGGATTGCCTAGAGCACATCACTCAGGACTGCATCCAGGCGGGTCTTGAAAGTCTCCAGAGAAGGGGACTCCACAACCTCCCTGGGCAGCCTGTTCCAGTGCTCTGTCACCCTCACCATAAAGAAGTTTTTTCTCATATTTGATTGGAACTTCCTGTGTTCCAGCTTGTGCCCGTTGCCCCTTGTCCTGTTACTGGGAACCACTGAAAAGAGTCTGCCTCCATCCTCCTTAAACCCACCCTTTAGATGCTTGTAAACATTAATAAGGTCTCCCCTCGGCCTTCTCTTCTCCAGGCTAAAGAGTCCCAGCTCTCTCAGCCTTTCCTCATAAGGGAGATGATCCAATCCCTCAATCATCTTTGTTGCCCTACGCTGGACTCTCTCCAGTAGTTCCCTGTCTCTCTTGAAGTGGGGAGCCCAGAACCGGACACAGTATTCCCGTTGTGGCCCCACCAGTGCAGAGTAGAGGGGGAGAATGACCTCCCTTGACCTGCTGGTCACACTCTTCTTGATGCACCCCAGGATGCCATTGGCCTTCTTGGCACAAGGGCAAATTGCTTGCTCATGGATAATTTACTGTCTACCAAGACCCCCAGATCCTTTTCTTCAGAGCTGCTTTCCAGCAGGTCCACCCCTAACCTGTACTGGTGCCTGACGTTCTTCCTCCCCAGCTGCAGCACCCTACGCTTGTCCTTGTTGAACCTCATTAGATTCTTCTCTGCCCAGCTCTCCAGCCTGTCTAGGTCACGCTGGATGGCAGCATGGCCATCTGGGGTGTCAGCCACCCCCCACCCAGTTTGGTATCATCAGTGAACTCGCTGAGCATACACTCTGTCCCCTCATCCAGGTCGTTGATGAATACGTTAAACAATACTGGTCCAAGTATTGACCCCTAGGGGACACCCGTGGTTACAGGCTTCCACCTCAACCCTGCTCCACTAATCACAACCCTCTGAGTCCCGTCACACAGCCAGCTCTCAATGCACCTCACTGTCCCCTCATCTAGTCCACGCTTCCTCAGTTTCCTAAGGAGGATGTTACGAGAGACAGTGTCAAAAGCCTTGCTGAAGTCAAGATAGATGACAGCTGCTGCTCTGCCCTCATCTAGCCAACCAGTTATAACATCATAGAAGGCTATGAGAAGGTAATGAACCTAAGAACTGGAATCTGCATCCATTTCCCTCATTAAATACTTAATAAGTGGCAGTAGAAAGTGGAAAAAATTGAGTTGTTTTGTTATCTTCTCTGCTGGACTAGCAGAACTAGGATAGATCCTTATAACTACTTCACTCTTTTAGTATAAAATACATATTTTTTGCTATGAATAGTATTTACTATATAGTATTGCTATATAGTATTTACGACTACTAGGAATCAAGTCGCACAATTTAACAGTTTATGCTCTGTACTTATATTTTATAACAGACATAGCTTGAAGCCTGTATTAAATAAGAAAGGCAGGTTTCCAGTAAATTTATTGTCATTAGCTTTGACAGTGATTCTTCAAGAAAAATAATTATATGGTATCTTACAACCGATTTAGATGTATAGGTACAACTACAATGGTACCTATGGCACCTAAAACCATGACCCCTTTAGTTAATGACTTTTTTTTAGCATTTATATTTTGAACTGTCTCAAGGAAATAATCAGTTTAAATGGCAGCAGTAGAAATACTTGCTGAGAAATATTTTTGAGAAGTGAAATCGAGTTTATACTAAAAAATATTTTAGAACATTTTGTTAGAAGTTCAATACATTTACTACTAAGAAGTTCATAGGACTGTTGAAATATTATTAAAAACTGTTGATCTTTCACAGGGAATTGCATGACCAGTATTAGAAATATCACCAGTCTTAGTCAAAAGTTAAACACAACTATTGTCGAAACTGTTTAAGCAGACGTATCTGAGATTATGCGTATTCTCAATAAAGTACTATAGCACTAAATCAGCACTACCAGCTGAAAATATTTTATTTTAAACTCATCTGAAGTCTAACCTTATGCAAGTTTACTGCACTACTGTCTACACATCAAGAAGCACCAACAACAACCCTTAAATTACATGATTAAACCCACCAAAAAGAAAAAATACTGTAAAAGCAGAGTTGTGAACAATTTAATCTGAGAAAATGTTTCTAAATTATCAATGTGTCTACATAAATTTGGGATCAGTCATTGAAAAATAGCAAGAAGCTTAAAAATTAAACTTATTCTTCTTAATGAATAATTTTAGGTAACTCTTTTACCTTTAAATTTTGCATTTATGCCATTCTGTAACTTTTACTTTGTTCTGTATTCTTATGTTCTTATGTGTTCTTTGTTCTGTAACATCATAAAACCTTCACTGAAAAATAAACACAATTTTTTCTTACTGTGTGGTTTAATGTACCTTGATATGCATGGCATATTTTTCTAGCAGCTGTGTGAGACAATGTAAATTTTAAAAGACTCCTTCAAAATAAGGCCTGTCTCTTTCCCCACAGTTCATTGCAAGGAACAATTCCCTACAAGTTAAGCATACTGCAAACCCAGAGCATATAGATGATTATCATCAGATACTGTTTAAAAACTTATTTGGAGATATTCGAATACATATTTTTACAGGTAGAACACCACAATGTGTAGAACATGATAATCATCATTATGATAATTCTAAATCCAACTCTTATCTGGTCTCTCTTTGACTACTAATTATTAAAAAAAAAAATTAGATCTCCTGCGGATTTTCCAATTAAACCAGAAAATCTGATTAATTGAAACCAAAAACTTTTGCAAGAAAGTAGAATTTTTTCACCACACTGACATTAGGAAAGAAATCTTAATGGTAAAGCAACTGCCCTGCAGACCAAACACTTGTTACTCTGGCATAACTGTTTGTAGCTCAAGTGCTGAAAGTCTGACATTGAAAAGCTTGAAGAAAAGATACACGTATGTAAAATGGCGAAATATGCAAGTTCGTACTACCATGAGACATAAATATTTATATTTCTTCTTTTTGTCTTGTTTGAGCTTAGTGGCGACCTTGGAACAGATTATTCTTCATCACATATTAGGCAGAAATGGTAAACAAGATCAGCAATTAGAGGGCAAAACAAGCTCAACAGAAAATATCGGCTAAGCATTAGTCGTAATAAATAAATAATCAAAAGCTACAGTCTTTTGATTGTCTTGAACTGCAGCAAGAGCTTGTGTGAGAGGAAACTTCAAAAAGACCAATAATGCAAATACAGAAAGATCATTTTACCAAAAGGAACATTGATCAATAGGGAAGTGTTTCAGTACTTACAACGTTAGTCCTACAGATCACAGTCAAGTTCTGTTAAATAAACATTTGCATTGACAGGTGGCCCATAGCCTCGACTCTTTTTAAACTGAAATGCTTTTTCAAGTGTGTCCTCTGCCAGCAGCTTCAATGACCTAATGGTTAAACAGGTTCACTGAGACGAGTCCTTGTTTTTCCATTCTCTTCCAGCTTTGTCAACACAGGAAGAAGATGTACAATTAATCTCCCCGATCGATTAGCTAATCAATTATTTCCACAGAGTGCAACACCTGAAAAATGCTGCACGCTGCTAAATAGCCATGGATTAGGAACTCAAACAAATGAAGGACAAAGTGTTATGCACCTGCTCTGAATTTAGTCTTTTTTCTTCTGAAATCTTCTGCTCAAATATGCCCATCAATATTTTTTAAAATCCTTCAGCTGTGCAAATGTTGAATGATAAAAGTTGGAAATGTTCTAGTATTACACAGGACAAGATAAATGTTTTCTATTGCTTGATATTTTGTCTTGTGTTACAGGATTATGAGAGCCTTACCTTGTCTGAGAGATAAGTACAATGCAGACAGGGGCTGAGTACAGGAAGCTGCTGCACTCAAGGCAATGCAAATGGAAACTGAGTGTGATGAGCCTTAGCACAGGGCATGGGTCACCACCTGACAGGAAAGCAGTACCTGAAACTACTGAAAAGGTACCCCACTGTGTCGATTGACGGATTGACAGCCTGTGCCAAATGTTGTCTATAAAAACCCTCAAAAGTAGCTGGGGGTGGATAGGGACAACACACATGACAGAGAAGAAGGAATATACATGGACATCAGCACCACGTAAGAGCACAATGTCCAAGGAGAAACTGCTGAGCCTTGGAGCAGAGCTGCCACCTGTAAGCCTGACATTGAAGCTGGCTGGAGGGAGATTATACTTCATTCAATGAAATAAAAATAATTGATACTTGTACAAAAATGAAAATAACTAGTTTGGATGATGCAGGATATTCTGATTATTTGGTTGGTTTTAAAGAATTTGTAGAAATATATTTTCAGTATAACCTTACACTAATTGAAGGGGTTATTTTTTCCATCAGAGTCATGCATTCATCTGCATTGCGTAGTAGGAGAATTATTACAGTTTTGCTTGTGCTATTGACTTATAAAGCAGCAGTAATAAAAATTATTTTCTTGGGTTTTTTTGGGGGGAAATTGGAAAATAATAATAAAATTTATAATTTTTCATTTATGTTTAAAACTTGTATTGCAGTCATAAATTTAAATACATTATTCTCAATTCTTTACATCCTCTGTGTACTTGGAAATAAAAGTTTCATGGCCTTCATTTCCTGTTGCTTCCTTTTATGATTTTCAATTACCAGTTTAGAAATACAGTATAGATAACAGCAGTTGCATTTGAGGTTAATCTGTAACAAAATATGTCTTCTATTCTTGAAGCAACACAGTGGCATGTAAGCCATTCAAAAAGATTAAGGGGTCATTTTGAATTCTATTTTATTTCGCCTTATGTTTTGAGTATTAAAAAACAAAACAAGATGACAGTTAAATATAGACAAATTTTACCTAGAACAACACTTCTTTTTTTTTTTTTTTCTGAAATCTTCTCCTTTGAAACTCAAAGACCAACACCAATTCTCCAGGTGCCTCACAGCAACTCATCTGAAATAATTCTTGCTTTTCCTTTCCCCTTCATCCTTGTAGGCACAGCAATATTCTTCTCTCAGTCCCTTTGCAATCAGCAGTAATTAGTGACTGTGAGAAAGAAAACATTTTGCATGGAAAATAAATCATAAGAAATAAGAATGAAAAAATAATAAATCTTAAAAGTTTTTGAATCAGTAACTGTCATAAAAAGCTTTATTGAGCCAAATTAGGCAGTCCTAACTCATTTTTACACTGGAAAAATTATTGCTGTTTTTTCAGTAGAGAAATCAGAGAAATTAAAAAAAAAAAGGTTTTCCCTTTGCTTACAAAAAAAACAAACCAAGGAACATCCAACAAAAAATCCCACCCCATACGTACAAATACTTATCTTTTTGCTTTTTTGTAGTGTTTTTCTAAATCCTGAGAAACTTAGACGAGGGTGAACATTTGTAATTGTTATGGAATTTAGCCACTCATACAGCAGGGCTGAAGGCAAAAAATTGTAAGTGATTATACCTCACAGTGTTCTAAATTTCTGTCCCCCTCCTCCACGTACACTTCCATATAGCTTGCCAGAACACCAAGGGTGTTTGAAGAATCCAATGTATGTTTGAATGTTACTGAGTGTAATTATACCTCTTTGCAGAGCAGTATTGACATTTTGCCTTTCGCTTTCTTTTCCCTCCTTAACCCCCCTGCAGCTGAGGAAGAAAAGGAGCAGTAACAATCGAGCTTCAAAATATGAGCATGTGGTGCCTGCGACTAGAATAATAGAAAACAAAAAGGTTTTATAATAACATTGAAAATAACTATGGTCGCATTGCAGAGCCCTGATAGTAAATCTCATTGTCAGTATTACAGCAGTAGGCCACATGCTGCTTCAGTCTACTGCTATTCTAGCCTTCAGCAGTGGTTTAATGGTGATTATACAGGGTGCTGACACAAACTGGTTAATGCTTGCAGAGGCGGAGAGTTAACATCAGAGTCTGGGAGAAGCAGAGCAATCTAGAGCTGCCGTGGCATTAACAGTTACAGCACTGCATGGTTGGTTTGCAATTAGTGAATGGAAGGTGTGATCCTGATATACAGTAAAGCTAAGATTTAAAAATTTAGAATTTTTTTTTGTTTTTAATCAAATGCCTTCCTGCCCAAAACTACTGTGGGAAATGCCTTGTAGGAAGGCATTCTGTCTCGCTCTCTCATCCCTTCTGTTTTCTTGAAATATAGCAATTTCAGAAATATTAAAGGGAAGGGGCTGGGGGGAGGGGAAGAGGGAGGAGGAGATTAAAGCAAGTTCTCTAGCAGCAACCAGCTTTGAGAAAATTTGCATGAATACGGTTTATGTTATTCCAAACTGAATGTCACAAAGTGAACGTAACATTATGCTCCCTTCAGAGCCGTCCACTACTTTCATACTAAAAAGGTAATTTCACCAAAATCACGTGATATTTTTTCCTTCCTGACTTAGTTATATGCTTGCCCATTTTCTCCTTCCCTGTAACTCACTCATCTCACCCACAAAGACTTTTAACCTGATACACTGTCTAGTCACTTCATTCTTACAGTTCCTCTGTTCCTTTAATCCTTCTTTCACTTCAAGATTCAGATTTAGACTGGATCAAGGAAAACTCTAATTATGATAAGGATTTTCTCTGCTAAGACTGTACAGCTTTCAGGTCAAAGTCACAAGCTTGTATCAGTTGTAGCATTAAACTTAAAGGGCAGAAATGGACCTTGAAAGGTCATTTAACCAGTGGTCTTGCCACAGAAGAGGGACAGCAAAATACCAGTGTCGTTCATGACAGCCTATCCTCTTCTGAAAAATCTTCAGCAGTGGAGATTCAATAGCACTCACAGGCAAAATATTGCAATGCTTACCAGGTCTTTTTATTAGTACATTTTTCCTAATGTCTAACCTAAATCTCCCTTGATGAAATTTAACCCAATTACTTCTTGTCTTATCTACACTGGACATAGAGAACTGATTATTTTCTCTCTCTTTGAAGAAGGCTTTTATAATTTTTGAGACTACTATCAGGGCTCTCTTCAGTTTCTTCTGTTGCAAACTAAAAAGCTTCAGTTAATTCACTCTTTCCTTCTGTTTTCTAGATTTAGATTTCTAACTTTTATTAATCTCCTCTGGACCTTCATCCACAGACTACTGTGTTGCTGATCAAAACTGAAGAACAATGCTTTAAAACTTCATTCCACTGATGTTATCCAAAAAATATAAACATCATGCTATTTTATTAAAAACCCCATTCACTGATGGAAGTACAAAAGTGGAGCAGGTCTAAAAGAAACATGTATGGAATACTTTTTGATACACATTGGTGACAGAAAGGAACATTTTCTTTCCAGTTATAGCTTATCAAAAATAATTTGACAGTAAAAAAAAAAAAAACGCTATTTTTCAAAGCTCTAGGAATGTTTATGTGGCTACCTGAATTAAAATTGCTTATTTTATTGACCAACTTATTAGATTTTCCCTGATGATACCTGTTGTCTGGCCATTACCTTATTGAGAAGGTTAACATCACAATCTTTCTTGATAAGACCTCTCATATAACTTTTTGTTTGTAATACGCGAGGTAAAGCTCTGCAGTGAACCGTATTGATTTTAAACCATTCAGTAATGGAGTTTTCCATCACAGTTTAAAGCCTAAAGATTGTTGAGTTCTTTTCCAGAAAGCAACACTGAATCTAAACTGCAACATTACAAGATCTCTTAGTTTGAAGTTTAATCGGGGAAAACAGAAATTAGCTGCCACAATCAAAAAGGAACGAAAAAGAAAGAGAGTACTGGTGCTCCATCTGGAAAAATCCAAGGGAAATTCTGCCTCCCTGTGTGAGGCTTGTCAGAGGAAGAAGCACTGAATGGCTGCAGTGACCCCAGAGCCAGCTGGCCTGAGATACCCAAGTGAGTGCTCTTGAGGCATCTACTGACAGTCATGATCAGAGAGTCTTTAACTAACAATATAAAAGTTCAGATTCAGCCTTTCTCCCGTATTATTGTGAAGTCTTGACCTTCCTCTTTGATTACTTAACATGCAGGTGTAGGAGTCAGAAGGTATTTAACTGGTGTTTCAAAAGCATTTTTTTTTCATTGTCAGAATGTATTTGTAGGTCATTTTGAGTCAAAAAAGCTGCTAATGTGTATGATAAAGCCATTCCTCCCCACATGGAAATGGTAAAAAATAATAAAAACAAGAAAAATGATGGATTAAAGTAAATACAAATTAAAACATGACCACAAAGCAAGGGATATATATATAACCCGAAGGAAGAAAAACGTGGGCTGTTGACTCTGCCTTCAAACAAAAAAATACCTAACTCAGTAGGGACAAACCTTTCTGACCCTACAAGGCAAAACCCAAAATCTCATATTTCTATGACTGTCAAACTGCATCTTGCGTATACATCACATTTTCCACAGACAAGAAATAACCACGTCTGCATAAGAGTATTACTGCTGTCTGCACTACTCATGCCCCTCAAAGGAACTGCTGGTGACACACGGACACCCCATGGCCCTGCTACACCATTGCGACTTACAGTGCCTGCAAACCATACAGGTCACAGGAGCTACAGGGTGTTCATCCCTTATTGTATTTCATTTCCATACCTTCCTTGCTCCTCTCTAAAATTTCCTTGGGAGCTTTCTCCCTTGCTGTGTTTTTGCTTCTATCTCAAAGCTCTGCATCTTTACTTTGGCAATAAAAATTCCCCTGAAGGCAGAGACTTCCCCTAATCCATTCTACCTCTCCCAAGGACAAACACTGAAAGTGAGGAAAGTTTTCATTAACTGGCAGGATGAGAAAGGAAAACAGTCTCTGCTGTTCTGATGAGCACTGTCAGACAGAGAGGGAGAGAGGCTCAGCAGCAATATAACAGTCAGCTCCTTTCCCCCTGCCTCCCGAAGTGAGTTCTCATCAGAAGAAAGGACAATTATAGTGTATTTTGAACCTAGGTACTCGAGCTAGTATCACAACACGTTTCCTGATGCCTGCATGAAGATAAAAAAAAAAGAAATCACCTCCAGAGAAGACTTGAGTCCTGGAGAAATAAAGTCAGATGCTTCACCTACTGGGCTACAAAGGACTTGGTTAGATTTATTTAACTTCGTAACTTCTGCAGAGATGGGGGGGAAAAAAAAGGAAAAAGAAAAAGGAAGATCAAGATATCACTTGTGATAAAATAATAGTGAAAAAGCATGTGCATCATTCTCCTTTGTCATACAGGTCAGTTCACTTATGCTTTGTATAAGATTTCACTATGGTCTAGTAATGAAATACGGGGATTACTCTTTACCCCATTAATCATTAGAATGCTTAGAAAGCCATATCAATTGAATACAGTGGAGTTAGCACTACACTGCTGTGCAGCAGGAAATATACTGCCTGTTTTCTGTGGTGATTTCTTCAATGTCAACAACAGCAGCAAGCACTGTTATGTATTTCTGAGAGAAGTTAGATTAACATTACTAAAGGGTTACATGTGTAGTACCTCATCAGCAAGGTGCAAAGTGCACCAATATGAACAGAACCATTCTTAAATTATGAAAACCTCCTCAAGAAGAATTTGGCCCCAAAAATACCATTGCTGGAGTAGATAAACCATATCTATCAATATTTGAAAAATCTTTTAGACTACCTAATCAGCAAATATCTGACCAAATCTAATAATTATTCAAGAATAATGCTATGCAAATGTGTGAGAATACATTCCACCTAAATATCTTCAGATTTATAACGTATTTTAGCAAGTGTTAATTGGCTGCTGCATTAATTTTTAGAAATCAGCCACTCATCCATAGATTAAAAACTAGATATTTTTAAAGAACACGTATATTTTTAGCTTCGGGCAAGCTCTTTTCATTTTAATGTCTTTAAAACACACTTTTTGCAATTTATATTATAGTCTACAGAGAAATTGTAGCTTAATGACATCATATAAAGATTGATTATCTTTTTGAAACATCACAACTGCAAGGAAATTCATACAGATATGTTTTAAAATATCACAATTTTTATTAGAAAGTACCTCTGAAAGTAATGTGCTCCACTTAAGGAATTTCAAGAAATTAATAGATACTTTAGGGCTGAAACCTCTTTCTAGATAAACATCAGTGAATTATTTCATTCAAAATGGATCCCTACTGAAGGAAATAGATCTCTGTAGAGTCTATCTGGGAAAACCCTGTAGTAGGATTTCTCCTGCAGTTATTGTGCCTGAAATCAGACTAATACAAAAAAAAATCACCAAAATAAAACAGAGTTGATTTATCAATTAACTTTTTTTTTTTTAAATTATTTTTCATTCGCATTCCCAGACGCTCTGGATGGGAACATTTCATAGATGGTGGATCTTGTGAAAAATACTATCCCCAGTTTTACAAGGCTACAGTTACTAAGGAATTTAATCATTTAAGTTCACCGCCTGGTTCTGTAAAATCTAATCAACATTTCCTTTCTCTTCTTATGCAGTGACTCTGTAGACACACATAAAAAAGAAAATTTTAAAAAGATTAAATACTTTAAGTTGACTGATTCAATTTCATTCTAAAGAAAGGTACAGAAAACAAATACAAAATCATTTCCTGATTAAGATATTTCTTCTTTGTTTTAGCAAACAAGTAGGTAATATATGAGAAAGCATGTTTCAGAAAGCAGCTCCTGCAAAAAGCCCCCAAAGAAATTTACACTTTGAAAAAGAAGCAAGACCTGCCTGACAAAGAACCTTTTGGAAGTGGAATACATAATAATGTATGTTCTTTCTTAACTCATTACATGACATTGTTGTGTCCACATCAGCTTTTCAACATTCACATTGTACACGGTCTCCTCACTTTAAGATATTATTACGATTTAGCACTTTGTCTTTTAGAGAATATCTTTCAAATATATTTTAAATGTTCAATTTTGGTATCTCAAGCAGGACAGCCAAAATAAAAGGATTAAAAATCCACTTTGAAAGTTTGATATTGTTCTACAAGCGTCATTATTCAATTTTTGAAGCATTTTACACACTATCTAAATTAACTCTTTTGCTCCTCATCCACTGTAGTAGCACTGGAAACATCTGGATTTAATTCTCCCCTTTCCCTTTGTCCCAGAAGACATTCCCTAATTTCATCTTGCAGGTAGAAGCAAGTGGGATCTGTTAATATAGCAAAGAATTGCCTCCCATATTAAATACGACATACAGAAAAATGAAAAAACATGCCTTTTTATTTAATCCTTAATAATATAAAATAATAAAAAATGCATATTATTTCTAATTTCTCAGAAGAAAATTCTCTCTATTGCTCAGAGCATATTTTTTTCTCCTATTAAATTAATCGATTTTAATTACACATTCTATGAAAGTAGAGGGAACCCATATCTCTTGAACTACATTGTTTATACCCAAGATGGCAATCACACTATGTTTAGGCTAATTTACAACACTGGCACTGTCATTTACCTCACTTGCTTCATGAACTTCTTTCTGGTGTGATTACATCTTTAATTTCCCTGTAATATCTCTCTACTTTAACAAATCAGGGCATGCATTCCAGATCAGAATAGTTCCTGCTTTAAATTTCACATAGCAATCAAAACAAGGTGAATTTATTAGTTATGCAGGTAATATATAACTATTAATACTATCTAAATTGATTTTGTTTGCTCTAAGATTACTAATCAGATAGCTGCATACAAGGAGGATGGAAGGGTGGTTGATGTAAATATTTGGAGATTTATTCCCCTTAAGAATTTGTGCAGAAAGACAGAAAATACCATTTTTAGTGTCAACTAATCCAGAGTTGTTCACTGTAAAGAAATCAAAGAAGAAAACAAGTCAACACCCCAAAACAAAGCAATGTCATATAACAAAGCAATAAACATATACAACAATATACTTTGCATGTAATTCCAATGAAGTACTTCAGCAAGTGCTAAAATTTATTAAGTAGCTCCATTCATTTTAAAGGGACAGTTATTTTCTTATTAAAGTGGGAACAGACATGAGATGAAAAAAAAGGCTAAGACAGGAAAAGATGGGTAAAGGAGAACAAGATTGTTACAAGAAGTCTCAAAATGATCAGCTTGTAGTACTAGCAACATAATTGCAATTAAGGCTGATACCGTTTTCATAGACACTATGCAGAGAATAGGACAGTGGTATTCAACTCTGGCAGTACCTGTACAAAGTAAATTTTGTCTTATTGCTTATATAAAATACTTATGAATGATATTACATAGAATGTGTTATGTGAATAAACTTTTCTCATAATATTTTTTTTTTTTTAGTGATAACACTTGACGAGGAAGAGATAAACTACCATTCAACCTAGAAATCACCTCTGGATCAGCTTTGGATGACATCTCAGGTATCTTCTAAATTCATTGAGTAAGCCTGGAACTGTATCTACAAATTCAGAAAGGGAAAAAAAAACATTCAATCAGAACAACAAAAATGAATCAGGTACAGGTGATAAAATTATGCAGAAAACATAACACAATGGAGTCTGAGCAATTCTGGAAGGAGGCAGCTTAATCAGACAGCCACACAGCCTTTAGAGGCAGAACTAGAGTAAAGTGTGCCTCCACACAGTACCATTTAACAGCATGAGCCTTTCTGAACATGCAGTCTAGGTAAATAGTTCAGGAAATTTCAGTGGTAATGATAACAAAAATAATGTTGCTGAATAAAAAAGAAGTGAATGCTACAAAAATAATGCAAGTTGTTCCTAAACAGTGTGAGAGAAAATAATAGTATTTATAAGGTAGCGTATAGTGTGAGGCCAAAGGATAAAAGGTAGGAAGGAATGGCAGAAACCACTACTTGTACTAAATCCTAGATGCTTCAACTACAGATTATATCAGTTACTTTTCATCTGAACATGTAAAGTCTTAAAAGGAGGAGTAAGGATTACTGACGAACCAAATGGGAAAACTAGAAAATTTGGATCTCAAAAGACAGCTGAGCACTTCAGTTCCTTCTTAACCAGAGTGGTTAAGAAGATGCAAGCTCTTTTGAAAGATAATTTTAAAAAAGTCTAAAGGAAGGTGTATCTGGACTCAGATCCATCCTCTCAACATTAAAAAAAATTCTCTTCACTAAGGATCTAGAGCGCACTCCTAAACTGAAGTATTATATAGGCACATTTTGAAAAGAAGACAAGGGCCTAAATTTACCATAACACCTGGAGAAGGATAAAGTTAATTAAAACTTTTCGTCTTTTATGGAAGGAGCACACAAAAGAAAGGAAACATGATTACATTTTCTCCTTCAGCATGAAGTAGATTCCCAGAGCTCATCTGCAGCTCCTGCATTTAAAAAGAAAATCCATCTCTCAAAAATACAGACTATTTTATTAACACTTCAAGGTTTTCCTCTGTAGACACAGTTGCAGGTGAAAATTCCAGACTTCATGTTCAAAGCATTTTTATAAAAATCTGTTTTATAGTGCAGTGGCGTTTTCCATAGTGCCGTCATCTTTTCAACTAGTTTTCCCTAGTTCACATTCCTGAGTGATTCTTAAGGAGGAGTCAGAGACAAGTAACCTCATGCACTAACTAGCAATTACTGATGGGCAGTAGAGGAAGGGTAGCCTTTTACATGAGGTATGAGCTGTCAAGTTGGCTGACAGTAGAACTCCAATTATTGCTTGCTTTCTGTTGGCCCATGTACTCTCCTGTACTTCAGATACAGCAGTCTTGGACCTCATGGAAAGACTGAGGTAGGTGTGGTTCCATGTTGTCTACTGTGTTTGATTGTGTAGCTAAATCAATATCACACCATGATTCTGGGATATCACATTTGAAATCAATTCCAAACATATACCTGGGAGGGGAGGGGAGGGGAGGGGAGGGGAGGGAAGGGGAGGGGAGGGGAGGGGAGGGGAGGAGAGGGAAGGGGAGGGAAGGGGAGGGAAGGGGAGGGGAAGGGAACCAGCATTATTTGGAATACAGCAGAAGGAAACCAGCATTATTTGGAATACAGCAGGTTTGTTTCAATTACACAAGCCAAAGAGAAGCTGTTGCTTCTCATAACCGGTAAGCAGCAAGCCTGTCAGTTCCCATAAAAGTGTGGCAAGTTTGGTTCAAACTATCTTTCCACAGCAGTAAAAATAGGCACAATACATCAGGCAACCTGGCCCCAATCACGTTTTTTTCACATATGCAAGAAGATGGAGGAAGCCTGTACCCCAGAAGAATTTCCACCTCAGGCTCTGTCATGTTGTTTCTTTATGGGCTCACTCTTTGAAACATGGAAACCAGAAGAGATACAAGCAATCAATTACATGTACAGAGCACAATATTGTTGAAAGAGTAGAGGGAGGCAAAGATAAAATATCAGGGCACGTTAGATAACTCCATTGTAGGTGTGCCTGTCACAGATTTCTAGCTAGGACAAGGTGGAACCAATGGATAAACTTTTGAAGCTGAGTCCCACTGTCCAACAGAAGGCTGATTAAATATTGTAGGTTGCAGTAATAACTTTAGGAAATAGCATTATGCTTGTGAATATAGACTTTTGTAATAAATGATTTAGACATTGAAAATATCAGAGGCTGAATATAGAGGGAATGTGAGACAATGTATTCCCTATTAACTGTAAATCCAGCAGAACTCACATTATCTCTACAAAATCCCCAAAATAGCAAGTGTTCTCCTGTGGGTTGCTACATGCTGCTCTTAATATGATTAAGTTTGAAGGAGTTGTCTCCTACACTTACCAGAGATTAGTACAAGGAGCTGACCTTCCTTGGGCAGTTTCTCGCTCTCTCTACTGTTTTTCCAAATATACATGCAAAGTTAACTGGATAGGAGAATCCTCAGAATCTAAAATATGAACATAAAATGAGTAATATGTATAGGAGGTACAAATATATTGGAGTGTTTAAGAAAGCTTCAACCTCAGAATCCAATTTCCCTGAATTGGAAGTACAGATCCATAAGTCCTCATTGACATCCAAATACATGTGACAAATGTACAGAGTTAGAAAATACCTGCACTCTGAGAATATTGAACTAGAAAATCTATTTGTTTGTTTATTTGTTTGTTTTTTCTCAATTGTGCTCAAGTCCGCTCTCATCAAATGGCATAACATGCTAGCAACCTTTTGACAACAAGTGGTGGGAAGGCTTGTGCCATTTTTGACAAATGTTCTGGGGTCATTCCTGAATAGAACATGATAGAGCTTTAGAAACCACTGCAATCAACAGCAGCAATAAAATAATAAATGTTGCCACCCCCCTACCCCCAATTTTTTACACACAATGTGAAGTTAATATATAAAATACATTTCCCTGAGATGGAAAGATAAATAAATAAATAAATATTATCACTATGCTCAAAAAAGCTAAACATTGGTCTTATATTTGCAGATATTGTTTATATTGCTTGTATTGGACCATTTCTTGCATTTCTATAGCTGTATTTCCTTCCTGCAGTCATCACAAGTATGTGAAATGCTGAGCTAAAAGGCAGGACAGATTTTCTTACATTATAAAAAAAAGGTTAGGACATATTCCTAACTGCTCTTTTTGTGGATACAACTATTGTTTTGACCATTCATGTAATTAGCATTAAGAAATTTAAAAAGTCCATAATCTTATTCTGTCACCTCTTATTTACAAATCAATGCTTATATCCATGTATAAATTCACTGAATGACTCTCTATGAATTTCATAGAGTTAGGGGGAATTGTACACTTAATACTGTGATACAGTAATAACTTTTGCTATTAAAATACTATCAGAGGAGATATATTTTCAAAAGTGCTGAAGTCTCCATTTCAAAAATTAGTCATCACCTTGAAGATACCTTGGTTTTGTTTAACCTCCATTGGCAACTATTATCTGAGCACATCTCTTAACCATTCTACTGTCATTCTCCTGAGTCATGTCAGGTACACATACACACATACCTGAAAACAATGAGTTCTGACAGGATAGTGTCAGTGAAAGCTGAGAAGTTAAGAAACAATGTTATTTCTTAAAATGACCCCAAATGAGTTGATTTATTGTTTTTCTTTAAAATATCAAAGGGCTCTGATATCTTAAAGTTAAATGTACTTTTTTACAATATTAATACTTTTTTAAAAACTATTTTGCAATTCTAACAAAACTTAACACCTTCTGCAAAACAGGGACAGTGGCCTCATAGGACGGGGTATTCATCATCTTCTCCTGGTCCAGCTCTGTTACTGCCCGGGCCCTCCTTCTGCACCATTGGGAACGAAGGCTTGCATCTGAGACTATATACACTTGTGTCTTGGTTCCGGCAGGGATAGGTTTAATTCCCCAAGCTCTGGCAGGGACACAGGTATTCCATCCCATGTGAGCCATGCCCAGTCTGAGCTGCTGTGAGACGGGGCAGGAAGTGAATGCTTGGGAGAGGTCTGGGGTGTCCTGGGTCCAGGGTAGGGTGGGCGGTGGTTCCATAATCGTGTTTGTACATTCTTCTCTTCGTGTTATTGTTGTTGTTTTCTTGTTCCCTTTGCTGTTCTGTTAAACTGCCTTTGTCTACACCCACGAGTTTTGCCTTTTTTCTTCTGATTCTTCCCCGTGTGTGGAGGATTTAGAGAGAACGGTACGTCGTTCTTTGTTGCTGTCTGAGGCTAAACCACAACAGTCCTTTTTGGTGCCCAACGTGGGGCTCGAAGGGTTGAGATAATGACAAAATCCAACTACAGCTTGTAAAAATGGATTTGTTGTGTGCATTTATTCTATTAGGTAAATAGTCACTGTTCACCATGTTGCTTGGTTTGATCTCATAGCTGTGTTATATAAATTTCTATATGGTTTAGGTACTCCCCATGGTGCTGTTCATCACCTCTGTGAGAGGGATCAGGATTATCATTTTGCTGTCCTGTGTGATATCAGTTTATGATATGATAACATCACTGTTCTGACAGTTATTCTGGGGTGTTTCTGTGGTATTGTTGTCCTGCCTGTACCTTGGGCACCGTCCCTCAGAATTTATTAATAATTACACCCAGTCTATGGGAGAAACTGGGGGGGACACTTTCCCCAGCTCTTTTGCCTCCCTTTTCTCTTTCAGGCCAGGTATAACTGCTTTTGAGAATTTTGAATATCCTTGGGATACTCAAACAAGACTGGTCCTAGTGTTATGTCTCCTGAATGTGTGCCAGGTCTTCTTTAGGGTTAAACAGCTATTTAAGACTACCACCCAGAGATCTGCTCTGAGGCTGGATAGTCAGGGGTGGCATGGCATGTGGGAGAACATGGGCAGGTACCTGGAGAACTTCTTGCCTCCAGTGGTCTGGGACTTCACCCCTGAACAATTACAGGACCCAGATAAAGTGGTAGAATATTTGAAGGGAAAATGCTGTGGCTATTCCAGAGAGGCACAACTCACCGCATTGTGCTGGGCCCTGGCCAGTATCTACCAGGCACTGCTCAGTATTACGGAGCACCCTCAGGGGGAAGAGATGGAAACCAGACTGACAGACACTGCGGCTACTGCAACCCCTGTGGCAGCCACTGTGGCTACTGCGACTCCTGTGACAGACACTGCGGCTACTCCAACCCCGGTGGTGGCCACTGCAGCTGCTCCAACCCGTGCCAGTATCAGTCACCCCTATAGAGAAAAAGGAATCAGTTCACTTAGTAAGGGAGAACAAGAGGAACAGGCAGAACCAGAGATAATCACCCGAACCCTATCCTTGAGCAAGCTGCGGGATGTGCGAAAAGATTTCATTTGACTTTCAGATGAGCACATTGTCACCCAGCTGCTCTGGTGCTGGGATAATGGGGACAGTAGCCTGGAATTAGAGGCTAGGGAAGCCAGGCAGCTGGGATCCCTGTCTAGGGAAGGCGGCATTGACAAGGCAATTGGGAAGAAGACCGACACCCGAAGCCCTCTGGAAACGACTCCTGTCAGGCGTAAGGGAAACGTACCCCTTCATTGAAGATGTTGTGTGTTAGCCAAGCAAGTGGACTATCTTGGAAAGAGGTATCAAGTACCTGAGAGAATTAGCCATGCAGGAGATGATTTATTATGACTCGGACAACGCACAGTTACCCACAGACCCCAGTGAGGTCCAATGCACAAGGGCCATGTGGCAGAAATTTGTACAAAGCACACCGTCGTCATATGCCAGCTCATTGGCAGTAATGGAATGGAAAGGCAAAGAGGGACCAATGGTGGATGAGGTGGCTGGGTCGGCTCTGGCGATATGAAGAAAGTCTCTCTTCCCCTCTTGTCTCAGCTGTGGACAAACTGTCCCGGAAGGTTCTTCTGTCCCAGAAGGTTCAGCAACTTGAAGATAATATGTCCGACTCCCCACTTGTATGGGCCAGCATTGCAGCTATTAGAAGCAGGCGTTTCCCCACTCAAGACAGAGACTACAGAGGGTACACACCACAAGGCACCCTGTGGTTCTACTTCCGTTACCACAGAGAGGACATGAGGAAGTGGGATGGACAACATACTTCGATCCTGTTGACAAGGGTACTGGAGTTGCAAGGAAGAACAACTACAAAAGGGGATCCCTCCAGGAAAAGTGCCACCCCAGTTTCCATCGGGCAGTTCCCCAGACAGAGCAGAAGGCCTGATTGTGGAGCTGATCAACAGGGCTTTAAATTAGATGTGAAGGGGGAGGGGGATGATAATATTAGGCTTGTCTATGACAAGCTGTGGGATAACACGTCAGGGGTAGAGAGACAGGGTGCTAGTAAGGACCTTTGACCTTTTTCCCTGAGGCATGCTGGGGATGATACATCACAGCCAAAGTCTTACAGAGATGAGCCGGGGGCTCCTGAGGTAGTCCAAATCAACATGGAAACACCCCAGAAACACCCCAAGGGGTGCTCCTTTAAGAAGGCATCACAGCCAACAGCCCAGCTGAAGTGCCTCTACATGAATGAATGCAGCATGGGCAACAAACAGGAGGAGCTGGAAGCTACTGTGCTGCTGGAAAGCTATGACATGGTGGCCATTACTGAAACCTGGTGGAACGAATCCTATGACTGGATTGTGGCTATCGATGGCTACAGGCTGTTCAGAAGGGACACGTGAGGAAGAAAGGGTGGAGATATTGCCCTCTATGTTAAGGAAGGGATAGAGCATGAAGAGATGTCCCTAAAGAAGAGCCAAGAAGAAGCCAAAAGCTTGTTGGTAGGAATTAGAGGCCGAGGCAACAAGGGGAACCTTGTGGTTGGTGTCTACTACAGGCTGCCTGATGAAGGGGACTCGACTGATGAAGCCTTCTTCCTCCAGCTAAGGGAGGCATCACGCTCGAAGGCTCTCATCCTGCTGGGGGATTTCAACCACCCTGACATCTGCTGGAAAAGTAACACAGCAAGCTGTAGACAATCCAGGAGGTTCCTGGAGTGCCTCAATGATAACTTCCTAAGACAGAAACAGACAGCCCTACCCGAGGGGATGCCATACTGGACCTCATAGTCACCAATGTGACTGAGCTCATTGCGGATGTCAAGATTGGAGGCAGCCTGGGCTGCAGTGACCACGCACTGGTGGAGTTCACAGTCCTGAGGGATACGTGCCAGACAAGAAGCCTAGTCATGACCCTGAATTTTAGGAAAGCAAACCTCCAGCTCTTCAAGGAGTTAGTCAATAGGACCCCCTGGGAAACAGTCCTCAGGGACAAGGGGGCAGAACAGAGCTGGCAGATCTGCAAGGACCTTTTCCATAGAGCATGAGAGCTCTCGATCCCCAGGTGTAAGAAATCAAGCAAGACAGGGAAGAGACCAGCATGGCTGAGTTGGGACCTGCTAGTCAAACTAGAAGGCAAAAAAGAACTGCACAGGCAGTTTGAGCAGCGTCAGGTGTCCTAGGAAGAGTACAGGGATGCTGCCCGGTTATGTAGGGATGAGGTTAGGAAGGCCAAGGCACGGCTGGAGCTGAACTTAGCAAGGGATGCTAAGAATAACAAGAAGGGCTTCTACAGGTACGTCAACCAGAAAACGAAGGTTAAAGAAAGTGTACCCTCCCTGATCACCAAGAATGGCAAACTAGTAACAACAGACGAGGAGAAAGCTGAGGTTCTCAATAACTTTTTTGCCTCAGTCTTCACTGCCAACTCCTCACACCCTGCAAGTCGAAGAACCGCAAGACGGGGACCTGCAAGACAAAGTCCATCCCACCGTAGGTGAAGACAAGGTTCATGACCACCTGAGGAACCTGAACATATATAAGTCTATGGGACCTGATGAGATGCACCCCAGAGTCCTGGGGGAATCGGCAAATGTAGTTGTCAAGCAACTCTCCATGATATTTGAAAAGTCGTGGCAGTCAGGTGAAGTCCCTGGTGACTGGAAAAAGGGAAACATCGCACACGTTTTTAAAAAGGGTAAAAAGGAGGACCCTGGGAACTACCGCCCTGTCAGCCTCACCTCTGTGCCTGGGAAAATCATGGAACAGATCCTCCTAGAAGCTATGCTAAGGCACATGGAAGACAGGGAGGTGATTCGAGACAGCCAGCATGGCTTCACCAAGGGCAAGTCCTGTCTGACCAGCCTGGTGGCTTTCTACAATGGAGTGACTGCAGCAGTGGACAAGGGGAGAGCTACAGATATCATCTATCTGGACTTCTGCAAGGTCTTTGACACGGTCCCCCAAAACATCCTTCTCTCTAAGTTGGAGAGATATGGATTTGATGGGTGGACTCTTCAGTGGATAAGGAACTGGCTGGATGGTTGCATCCAGAAGGTAGTGGTCAATGGCTCGATGTCCAGACGGAGAGGGGTGACAAGTGGTGTCCCTCAGGGATCTGGATTGGGACCAGAGTTATTCAATATCTTCATCAGACAGATGGTGGTGGAGGCCCCATCCCTGGAGACATTCAAGGCCAGGCTTGATGAGGTTCTGAGCAATCTGATCTAGACAGTGGGTCAAGCAAGTTTGCCGATGATTCCAAGCTGAGTGTTGCGGTTGACAGGCCAGAGGGACGGGATGTCATCCAGAGGGACCTGGACAAGCTGGAGAGGTAGGCCCAAGCAAACCTTATGAAGTTCAACAAGGCCAAGTGCAAGGTCCTACACTTAGGTAGGGACAATCCTTGTTATCATTACAGGCTGGGGGATGATGTGATAGAGAGTAGCCCTGCAGAAAAGGACTTGGGGGTACTTGTGGATGAAAACCTGGACATGAGCAAACAATGTGCACTTGCAGCTTAGAAGGCCAATCGCTTCCTGGGCTGCATCAAAAGAACTGTGGCCAGCAGATCCAGAGAGGTGATTCTCCCTGTCTACTCTGAGTGAGACCCCACCTGGAGTACTGTATCCAGCTCTGGAACCCTCAACACAAGAAGCACTTCCACCTGTTCGAGCACGTCCAGAGGAGGGCCACGAAGATGATCAAAGGGCTGGAGTACCTCTCCTATGAAGACAGACTATGATTTGGGGTTGTTCAGCCTGGAGAAGAGAAGGCTTCAGGAAGACCTTATAGCGGCCTTCCAGTGCCTGAAGGGGGCTTTCAAGAAAGCTGTGGAGGGGCTGTTTGCAAGGGCATGTAGCAATAGGATGAGGGACAATGGTTTTAAACTACAGCAAGGTAGGTTTATATTAGACATTAGGAAGAAGTTCTTTACCATGAGGGTGGTGAGACACTGGAACAGGTTGCCCAGAGTGGTGGTGGAGGTGGAGGTCCCATCCCTGGAGACATTCAAGGCCAGGCTTGATGAGGTTCTGAGCAATCTGATCTAGGTAAAGATGTCCCTGCTTACTGCGGGGGGGGTGGACTAGGTGACCTTTAAAGGTCTCTTCCAACCCAACACATTCTATGATTCTGTGATCTTGCTTCTGATCCTCTTGAAGGAACTTCCAAGTCATTTCTGCAAGAAGTGAGTAACGGATACTATGACCAGTATTAGAGGGGCCCTGCCTCTGACCAGGTGGAGGAAACGGGCAACCAGGTTTATTGGACAGTGTGGATTCGATGGCCTTGCACATCAGACCCACAGGAGTATAAGGCTGCAGTGGACACGGGTGCACAGTGCACCCTAATACCATCAAGCTGTAGAGGGCCAGAACCCATTTGTTTTTCTGGGTGACAGGGGGATCCCAAGAGTTGACTGTACTGGAGGCAGAAGTGAACCTAACTGGGAATGAGTGGCAAAAGTATCCCATTGTGACTGGCCCAGAGGCTCCATCTATACCAGAGGCTTGGTATAGATTACCTCAGGAGAGGGTATTTTAAGGACCCAAAAGGGTACTGGTGGGCCTTTGGCATAGCTGCCTTGGAGACGGAGGAAGTTAAACAGTTGTCTTCTTGCCTGGTCTCTCAGTGGACCCTTCTGTTGTGGGATTGTTGAGGGTCGAAGAACAACAGGTGCCTATTGCTACCACAATGGTGCATCGGCAGCAATACCGCACTAACCAAGACTCACTGATTCCCATCTGTAAGCTGATTCGTCAACTAGAGGTTCAAGGAGTGATCAGCAAGGCTCGCTCACCCTTTAACAGTCCGATATGGCCGGTGTGAAAATCTAATGGAGAGGGGAGGCTAACTGTAGACTATTGTGGCCTGAATGAAGTCACGCCACCGCTGAGAGCTGCTGTGCGGGACATGCTAGAACTCCAGTATGAACTGGCGTCCAAGGCAGCCAAGTGGTATGCCACAATTGATATAGCTAATGCATTCTTCTCAATCCCTTTGGCAGCAGAGTGAAGGCCACAGTTTGCTTTCACTTGGAGGGGTGTCCAGTACACCTGGAATCAACTGCCCCAGGGGTGGAAACACAGCCCCACCATTTGCCATGGACTGATCCAGACTGCACTGGAACAGGTGAAGCTCCAGAACATCTGCAGAACATTGATGACATAATTGCATGTGGAAACACAGCAGAAGAAGTTTTTGAGAAAGGGAATAAAATAGTCCGAATCCTTCTGAAAGCTGGTTTTGCCACAAAACAAAGTAAGGTCAAGGGACCTGCGCAGGAGATCCAGTTTTTAGGAATAAAATGTCAAGATGGATGCCATCAGATCCCAATGGATATGATCAACAAAATAGCAGCTATGTCTCCACCAACTAGTAAAAAGAAAACACAAGCTTTCTTAGGCAGTGTGGGTTTTTGGAGGATGCATATCCCAGATTACAGTCTAATTGTAAGCCCTCTATATCAAGTAACCCGGAAGAAGAGTGATTTTAAATGGGGTCCTGAGCAATGACAAGCTTTCAAACGAATCAAACAGGATATAGTCCACACAGTGGCCCTGGGGCCAGTCCGGGCAGGACAGGATGTTAAAAATGTGCTCTACACTGCAGCCGGGGAGAACAGCCCTCCCTGGAGCCTCTGGCAGAAAGCACCAAGGGAGACTGGAGGTTGACGCCTAGGGTTTTGGAGTCGAGGATACAGAGGATCCAAAGCCCACTATACTCCAACAGAAGAAGAGATATTGGCAGCTTATGAAGGGGTTCAAGCTGCTTTGGAAGTGGCTGGTACAGAAGCACAGCTCCTCTTAGCACCTCGACTGCCGGTGCTGGGCTGGATGTTCAAAGCAAGGGTCCTCACCACACATCATGCAACTGATGCTACATGGAGTAAGGGGATTGCACTGATCACACAGCGAACTCGAATGGGAAACCCCAGTTGCCCAGTAATTCAGGAAGTGATCATGGACTGGCCAGAAGGCAAGGATTTTGGAACGTCACCAGAGGAGGAGGTGACCCATGCGGAAGAGGCTCCACCATATAATAATCTGCCAGAAAATGAGAAGAAATATGCCCTGTGCAGTGATGGGTCCTGCCGTATTGTGGGAGAGCATCGAAAGTGGAAGGCTGCTGTGTGGAGTCCTACACGACAATTTGCAGAAGCCAGTGAAAGACAAGGTGAATCAAGACAGTTCAGCTGGCTTTGGACATTGCTAAGCGAGGAGAACGGCCAGTACTTTATCTCTATACTGATTCACGGATGGTGGTGAATGCTCTGTGGGGGTGGCTACAGCAGTGGAATCAGGGCAACTGGCAGCGCAGAGGCAAACCCATCTGGGCTGCCGAACTGTGGCAGGATATTGCTGCCCTGATAGAGAATCTGGTGAAAGTATGTCACATAGGTGCCCATGTACCAAAGAATCGGGCCACAGAGGAACATGAGAACAACCATCAGGTGGATTGGGCTGCTAGGACTGAAGTGGCTCAGGTGGATCTGGACTGGTAATGTAAGGGTGAGCTATTTGTAGCTCACTGGGCCCATGACACCTCAGGCATCAAGGAAGAGATGCGATGTATAGATGGGCTCGTGACTGAGGGGTGGACTTGGCCGTGGACTCTATTGCACAGGCTATCCATTAAAGTGAGACTTGTGCTGCAATCAAGCAAGCCAAGCGTTTGAAGCCTCTTTGGTATGAAGGATGATGGCTGAAATATAAATATGGGGAGGCCTGGCAGATTGACTATATCACACTGACACAAACCCATCACGGCAAGTGCCAGCAACCACCAGATGGCTGGAAACTTATGCTGTGCCCCATGCCACTGCCCGGAACACTATCCTGGGCCTTGAAAAACATGGCACCCCAGAGAGAACTGAATCAGACAACGGGACTCATTTCCAAAACAGCCTCATAGATACCTGGGCCAAAGAGCATGGTATTGAGTGGGTATACCACATTCCCTATCAAGCACCAGCCTCTGGGAAGGTAGAACGATACAACGGGTTGTTAAAAACTACACTGAGAGCAATGGGTGGTGGGACTTTCACAGAATCACAGAATCTTCAGAGTTGGAAGGGACCTCTAAAGATCATCTAGTCCAACTCCCCTGCTAAAGCAGGATTGCCTAGAGCACATTACTCAGGACTGCATCCAGGCGAGTCTTGAAAATCTCCAGAGAAGGGGAGTCCACAACCTCCCTGGGCAGCCTGTTCCACTGCTCTGTCACCCTAACTGTAAAGAAGTTTTTCCATGTATTTGAATGGAACTTCCTGTGTTCCAACTTGTGCCCATTGCCCCTTGTCCTGTCACTGGGAACCATTGAAAAGAGTCTGGCACCATCCTCCTTCAACCCACCCTTTAGATACTTGTATGCCATAATAAGGTCTCCCCTCAGCCTTCTCTTCTCCAGGCTAAACAGTCCCAGCTTTCCTCATAAGGGAGATGCTCCAGTCCCTCAGTCATCTTAGTTGCCCTTCGCTGAACTCGCTCCAGCAGTTCCCTGTCCCTCTTGAACTGGGGAGTCCAAAACTGGATGCAGTATTCCAGTTGTGGCCTCACGAGTGCAGAGTAGAGGGGGAGAATGACCTCCTTCGACCTACTGGCCAAAAAACATTGGTCAAAAAACATACTCTAAAACATTGGGATGCACATTTAGCAAAAGCTACCTGTCTAGTTAACAGCAGGGGATCTACCAGTCGAGCTGGCCCTGCCCAGTCAAAACTTCCACGCACCATAGAAGGAGATAAAGTCCCCATAGTCCACATGAAGAATATGCTAGGGAAGACAGTCTGGGTTAGTCCCACCTCAGGCAAAGGCAAATCCATCCATAGGATTGCTTTTGCTCAAGGACCTGGGTGCACTTGGTGGGTGATGCGGAAGGATGGGGAAGTCCAATGTGTACCTCATGGGGATCTGATTTTGGGCGAGAATAGCCAATGAATCAAATTGTATGATGATAATTGCTAAGTAACCCTGCCACTGTGTGTCCTCATTAATATAATTGCTATCAGTTGTATTACAGTAAGAATCACCCAAATTAAGGACAGATGAACTTTGATGAAGAACCGAGTAAAGCGCAGCCGTGACGGGATCAGACCTGACCTCAGCAGCTGGCGCCCAGTAACTTCACTGAGACTGACATCGTTAACCCATGGACTGTGGGCATGAGCCACACCTGATACAACATCCAGAAGCTCCAAAAATACAGCATGCAACAGTCCAGGACCACGCAGCATCTCACCTGCCCTGAGAGACTGTTCTAACAGATGGAGCCCAAAGTCATGGATTGAATGAACTCAACAAATATTTTAGAGGGATGGCCCATAGACTAAGGGCATTATACCTGTATGAATATATGTGTACATAGATATATACTTATATAAGACAGGGGATAGTGGTGGCAATTCGTTGGAACCTGTAAGATCTGGATGTGACATAGATGGTATGGAATAAGGTGTAGATAATGTCCAGGTTCCAGCGGGGATAGGGTTAATTCTCCCCAGCCTCTGTCAGGGACACAGGTATTCCATCCCATATGAGCCATGCCCAGTCTGTAGCCAGGAGCACCCAAGGGAGGGGGCAGGAAGTCAATGCTTGGGAGCAGTCTGGGGCATCCCGGGTCTGGTCGGGGAGCAGTGGTTCCATAATCATGTTTCTGCATTCCTCTATTTGTGTTATTGTTGCTGTTTTCTTGTTCCCTGTGCTGTTCTGTTAAACTGCCTTTGTCTACACCCACGAGTTTTGCCTTTTCTTCCGATTCTTCCCCGTTGCAGGGGAAGTTTGAGAGAGCGGCATGTGGTTCTTTGTTGCCATCTGATCCTAAACCACAAGAAAAATTATTACATTAATATGTATTATTTATTACTTGCTAAAGATTTTGTTTATTATCTAGCCACATTTTTGTTCAGAGATGTATACCAATGAAGGAAGTATCATAAAAAGTAAGGAATATTCTAAATTATCAGGAAAATTAATGAAAGGGGAAATTATGAATGTTTAATTGTTTCTAAAGAGCAAAACACCAAGACAGACACATTATTCTAAGTGTTCGGCTATACTTGAGTTAAATTTGTGACATATTCTGCCCTGAATAATCCAAAGGGATAGGAAATCCTCAGGGCATTTAGATGTTATATTCAGTTGCAGGTATTGTTTAAGCTTTGCCTGGGAAACTTTATTTTCAGAAAAGAGTTAAACAGAGACAGAAATCATTGCTGTGGGAAGTGCTGCCTATCTTCAGGACAGGGTAAAATGTTAGTCAAAAGCAAGACACCAAGGCAAGAAGCAGGTATGACAGTAGTATTGTCATGGTTTGGGCTGGGCTGGCCGCCAGTGTCTAAAATGTTCCGTTTAAATACCTTTAGATTTCCTTAGCTACAATGATAATTGTAATGCTGACTTTGAAAGAAGAATGCATTTAAGAAAAAAAATTTTTTTGTTGTGACATCGTATGTTTTATATGAATCTGAAAGACTTTTACTTCTGAGCTTTTCTGTCCCTTCTGTAAGCATGCACAGCTTAGATATTCAGAGTCAAGTTATTTTAAATCTTGAAAGACATGTCGAAAACATATTTTTTAACTAAAGTACCAAAGGAAAAAATTTACAAACCACAAATTTTATTGTTTTTTTTTCCTTTTACATCTATTAAATTGACAATAATTGCTATCCTAAAAAGCCACAATCATAGGTTTCAGCCTCATATAACAAACCTATCTTTTAACTATAATAATATAAACAGGATTTTATCAGGCAAAATAGGTAATAAAGGTGATAGCACACTTTGGAAGACTTTACTGATACAACATTGTTTGGTGCTTGTATACCGACGATATATGATTTATAATTCTATGTCCTTTCTGAATTATTAATGTATTAATTATGACCAATAACTGACTTTGCCAAGAACTGCATAGAAAAATAACAGATCAGTTTCCAAAGGGGAGATAGTATATTTATTATGCATGAACAGTTGTAGTTTAAAACATTAAAGCAATGCTACTATAAAATGAAATATGTATGAAGAAAATTGGTGCTCAACTGACATAAGAAATGTTGATTAAGAAAAAAATAAAACTGTGAAGCTTCTTACTCATCATGAGGGTTAAGATAAATCTAGCAAAGAAAAACAGCCCAAAAGAGTTTTTCAAATTAACACTGACAGTGATGTATTTTTGCCCAGAGAACAACTATAAATATGACTTCCAAGTACCATAACATCACAAGTTCTGTGAAAGAAATCAATGGAAAAATGAAGTGAGTACTGACAATTGAGACATTTTTGTTACAGTATTTTTCTCCAAGTTACCAAATCATGTGTCGTAATTTAACCACAGCCAGTAGCTAGGACCACGCAGCTGATCATTCACTTTCTCTCACCACTCCAGTAGGAACTGGGGAGGAGAGGGAGAATAAGGAGAAAAAAAACCCAACAACCTCATGGGCTACAGTTTAATAGAACAGTAATGGAAGAGATAATAATAATAATAATAATAATAATAATAATAATAATAATAATAATAATAATAATAATAATAATAATAATATTTTTTTAAACGTGATTCAATGCAATTTCTCTCACCACCTGATGATTGATTGCCCAGCCCACCCCAAGCAGCAATTGTGGATTCCTGCCCTCCAGCCAACCCCCATTTATATACTGATCATAACATCTATGGTATGGAATGTTCCTTTGGCCACCTTGTCCTGTGTGTGCTCCCTCTCAGATTTTACGGGAAACTGAAAAAGTCCTTGACTTAACAAAAGCATTACTTAGAAACATCTAAAACTATATGTGTCATCAACATTATTGTCATACTAAATCCAAAACACAGAAGCTACTAGGTGGAAAATTAACTCTAACCCATCTGAAACCAGGACATTATCCTGAAGATCCAGGTAGAAAACAGTCACTTCATCTCACTGTTTCTCTGTCTCTCACCCCCTGTCCACCTTCCTTAAACGAACTGTAAGTTTTCAGTTAAAGGATTTCTCTAAAAAGGTGTGTTATGACCAACCCCTTTTTGGGTTTCTTCACAACAAAAAAATAGTTTAGTTGTTTGCTTTAATACTGCTGACATCTAATGTGACTGCGCTTCTTGTACATTTCCATGTACAGGCAAGCATGTACATCTTTGTACTTTTCCCCAGGGAAACATGCCCTGGCCAGAGCTTGCTTAGGGGCTCCTGCTGTGGATATGCATGACAAAAGTTGTCCAGGTACAAAAGTTTTCTACACAGGGGATTAATGTCATAAAAAACTTTGATCAAAGCAAACCGGGAAAGTGAGTATGTGCTACTTGGCACCATTAACAAAATGTGATTATCTGCCAGCTGAATTTAATAATTACTTCCGCACTACTAAAACATCACATTACAAATACTCTGGGAGAGTATGGTAACCTTAATTATCTCACCACAGTTTGGACAAACAATTTTGATCTCCAGTTGTCAAAGCACACTTACATCTTTTCCTTGTTGTAGGACAGTATTTTTTACTTTTTTTTTTTTTAAGATTAATGTTTCTCAAAGGAAATAATATCACTGTAATACAGGTATTTCAGGACAAAAAAAAACCCAAACCAAACCAAACCAAACCAAACCAAATAAACAGCCAAGCACAGGGGCAATAAAAAACACAGACACAAAATACAGTGCAAAAGATATGATAAAACCTAGTTCTGTATAGGTGCCTTCTCTATATTTGGCAAGCCACTTCTTCAAAAGATCATTTGTTCTGAATTTTTATTACTGCATACATACATTTTCCTACCTTTTCCTATTTCCCTGAATTTACAAGAGAATATTGTATTAGCCCTCTGAAAGGTCAAAACTCTCTGATCTATCAGGGACCAAAGTCTTATGGAACAATTTTTAAACTGTTGAGTCATTACCACCTAAATATTACACTATTTCTCAACATACCAGTTTAAATCACAGTTTTCATTATCTGTAGCTAACAGAAAACCTGCAGGTATTGCTCTCGGGCTTAAATTTACAATAGAATTTAATGAATCATTTTTTCCAGCCTGTGTGTACGCACTCTTAGGAGTTGCTCTCCTCTCTTCTAGATCTTTTCTGCTCTCTTTCCACTCTTTTTTTCTTTCTAAACTGGCTCACCAAGGTCTTCATCTCCTTCTTGTCCTCCCTGCAGGCTCTGCTGTATTATAGCGTTTACTTCAGGCTCCCATCACTTTCTTCATTCACCCTTTTTTGCCTATTCTTTCACCATTTCCTTGAAGTTGATAGCCCCATGTCCCCATTTCATATTCCCATGTCCCCCACTTTGCCTTTTCCTATCAGGTGTAAATAGTCATTTAACATACAGAAATTTACAGAACATGGTGTCTGAACATAACAATTTCTATCAGCTGGAGAGCTTTGGACCCTACATGACTGCCTCAAATTCTTCCCTGTTTCAGTTAAATGGTTCAAAGATGTCTTTAAGGAACAGAACGCTCTTTAGAGACCTTATTTTTATATACTCTGAGTAGATATTTTGTGTTCTTTTTCCTAGACTAGCCTTAAGAAAGACTTTTTCTATTTTTCAACCTGTAGAGTTTTTTTAACTTTAGTTAAAGTGTAGTTCTCCATTTTCTTAGAAATGAAGGAAATTTACTTTAAGGTACACAGCTTCACGCAAAAGGCAAAACAGACATATATGCAGAAACACATTTTGCCTGACCAACTTATCATCAGAAAATACAATATTAAATGAGATCACAAGCTTGTAGGTATCTAACTTCTTACACAAGAAAATTATAGAGACTGAAAGTTGGACATTCAAGTCACATGAATACATACATTTTTTGTAAACGAAGATTCACTATAGTTCTGAAGGAAAACTCTGGTCCTGATTTTAAGATAGGAACTGCAAATGTGTTCTCAGTGGCTTGACTAACACAGTTGTAAGCCAGACTTTTTCTGTTACAAAGGTGGACGAAAAGTTCATTATTATTCATGCAGTCTAACAGTTTTGTCTTTTTCTGTTCATGAACTTTTCATGAAATTATCTTCACTGTTTAGGCAGAACCACTCAAGCTTCATTGCAGTGTGCACTTCCTCCTCATGTAGTCCTTCGGTGATGAATGCTCCAGCTTGGAGCTGTACTCATTAATTGTACAGATTGAGTGGCATTGTTTCTATTCTGTGATTTATGTAACTAACCAACACCGTGTAAGGTTTACATTTAAAAATCAAATAAATAAATAGAAACTTGCTTTTGGCCAACTTACAATTATTCAAGATTAAAATTGAATTTAATCAATATTCACACCAATAAGGGCTGAAACATTTGTGGAAATTAAATACGAAGAAGCTAGTCCTATAAGGAAATGCAATACTCCTGCTTCTTCTTCCAGCTGTAGTCTTGGAAACCTGTTTTTCTAAGAGAGTTTTTTCCTCAAGGAAACACAGAGAAAAGGACTTCCGAAAAGACAAAACAGGTTATTTTGTCCCATAATTTCTTTCAGACTGTCTGCACCATCTTTAGAGAAAATAAATGTATTTACTTTCTCCATGCCCTTTTCTGCATTTCAGTTTATGGCTTTTTTTTGTCCTGTTACATTATGGTTATCAAATAAAGAATAAGGACTAAAATACTTCACAGCAAAACAGAGGACTTACTATGCTATGCTAAATCAACTCATTTCTATCCTCCATCACTTTTTTTTTCTTTAAACATAGCAAACCTTGTTCTGCACTTGATGGCAATTTGAGAAGAAGCAGATTTTTCAGTGGTGGTTCTGTAGATCTCAATTTAAATCAACATACTAATACCCTTTGTATCAACTGAGAATCTGGCTCTAAATTTCTAGATCAGGAAAGGAAAATATAATGTCCTTAAGACATACCTCCAGGACACCATTTTGCACCTCCATTCTGCAAAGCAGTATGCTTTGTCCTTCTGTATTTTCTCCCTCTTCTTGTTTTGCAACGTCATTTTTGTGTAACAGCCAGATTTCAGTCCTTGCTGAGTATGAATGGCAGTTTCATAAACCTGTAGCCTCAGATCACCCTGAAGTGTATGCCATCTCACATCACCTCAGCATTCAGACTGTAAGTTTTGCCCATTATATAAAAATCACAGAATCACACAGAATCACAGAATGGTTCGGCTTGGAAGGAACCTTAAAGATCATCTAGTTCCAGCCCCCCTGCCCTGGGCAGGGACACCAACCACTAGACGAGGCTGCTCAAAGACTCATCCCGCCCGGTCTTTAACAATTCCGGGGATGGGGCATTGACAAGTTCCCTGGGCAATCTGTTCCAGTGCCTTACCATAAAGAATTTCTTCCTGATATCCAATCTAAATCTATCCTCTTTCAGTTTCAGGCTGTTACCCCATATCCTATCATAACACTCCCTGATAAAGAGTCCCTCCCCATCCTTCCTGTAGGCCCCCTTTAGCTACTGGAAGGCTGCTATAAAGTCTCCTCGGAGCCTTCTCTTCTCCAGGCTGAACAGCCCCAACTCTCTCAGCCTGTCTTTGTAGCATAGGTGCTCCAACCTTTTCATCATCTTTGTGGCCCTCCTCTGGACCTGTTCCAACAGGTCCATGTCCTTCCTCTGCTGAGGACTCCAGAGCTGGAGGCACTACTGCAGGCGAGGTCTCACAAGAGCAGAGTAGAGGAGCAGAATCACCTCCCTTACCTGTTGGCCACACTTCTTTTGATGCAGCCCAGGATGCAATTGGCTTCCTGGGCTGCAAGTGCGCATTGCCTGCTCATGTTGAGCTTCTCATCCAACAGCACCCCAAAGTCCTTCTCCTCAGGGCTGCTCTCAAGCCATTCTCTGCACATCCTGTATTTGTGCCTGGGATTACCATGACCCAGGTGCATGACCTTGCACTTGGCCTGGTTGAACTTCATGAGGTTCTCAGGGGCCCACCTCTCAAGCCTGATCAGGTCCCTCTGGATGGCATCCCTTCGCTCCAGCTGTCAACCGCACCACACAGCTTGGTGTCATCATCAGCAAACTTTCTGAGGGTGCACTCTATCCCCTCATCCAGGTCATTGATGAATATATTGGAGAGGACTGGACCCAGTACTGACCCCTGAGGAATGTCACTTGTCACCGGTTTCCATGTGGACACTGAGCCATTGATTGTAACCCTTTGAGTGCTGCCATCTAGCCAGTTCCACCAAGAATCCACCTTATCAAATCCATGCTCTTCCAATTTAGAGACCAGGATGTCGTGCAGGACAGCATCAAATGCTTGTCATAAGTCCAGGTAGATGACGTCAGTTGCTCTCCCCTTATCCACCAATGCTGTGGCAACATCATAGAAGGCCACCGGATTTGTCAGGCACGATTTGCCTTTGGTGAAGCCATGTTGTCTGTCACCAATAACCTCTTTATTTTCCATGTGCCTTAGCAGAGATTCCAGGAGGATCTGCTCCATGATCTTGCTAGGCACAGAGGTGAGACTGACTGGTCTGTAGTTTCCCTGGTGTTGCGTGAAACGGGGCCAAGCGGTTTTGGCAGAAGATAAACCCCCTTGCGTTCTAACACTCCTCACCGAGGTGGGAGGCTAGGTGCAGCTAGGTTTAAATTCTGAGTGATGCCCAATTCAGCACTATCAGTCCAATCACGTTTAATATGTATTAAACTATTACGATTTGGATACGATAATAGTGGACTGCACCTTCAGTCTAGTCGTGCTCCTGAACTAGCACGGCCTCTCTCAAGTTTTGGTCGCGTTCAGTGAGAAAGCGAAACGACTAGCTACTTAAACAGTGCAGTTTATTTAAAGATTGCCGATGATAAATACACTGTCTGCAAGGCACGTGCAAATAAGGATATCGTTAAGTATACAAACGCGCGACAAAATTATAAACGATACAGCCTGGCTATAAATGTAGGGTAGAGATTCTCTAGAGAAATTTCTAAGTCCCCGAGAAAGCGCTCGGTATAATCGAAGTCTTACCCAAAGACGTCCCTGTGGGGGGGAAGAAAGGCTCAGCCCGTCGACTGATCCCAGAAAACAGCGGTGGAATTCTTCGCGATGGTGTCTTCCCTGACATCCCCTCTCTCTTGGGCTATTTTTATATTATTTTTTTATCTTCAAAGTGGAGTTTGAGTGACTTTAGTCATACGTACTTTTATTATGATTAATGTATTCAAGGAGGAGTGTTCACACCTCGGGGGCGGATAGCCTCCGGGATGGAGGTGTGCTTTGGTACATTGTGGTGAGCAAAGTTCGCACAAAGGACAGCATTTCATCAACATTTGACGAAATGTTGGCTTGGGTAGCATGTAGGCTGCTTACCAGTTCCGTAGTACCATCTCGTCCCCATATCTGCTATTCGTCACAAGGGAAGGCCACAGAACAAGCGTGTTCCGTTCCATCCCTCGTGTAGTTTCGCAAACAACCTTGTACAGGGAATCACAGATGTTGCATTCTTTGTGTGCTAGCTGCGGCTGTATTCTACCTCAGAAGCCTCTTGATTTTATGACTTTCCTTAATGTGTGAACAATGCTGTATTTTTGTATTCTTGGCCAATTTAGTTATTATTCCACACCCGGTCTCCCTTTTTCCCTTTTTGAAAATGGGAGTTATGTTTCCCCTTTTCCAGTCAGCGGGAGCTTCACCACACTGCCACGACTTTTCAAATATAATCAAAAGCAGCTTAGCAACTTCATCTGCCAGCTCCCTCAGTACCCGTAGATGGATTTCATCAGGTCCCATGGACTTATATACCTCCAGGTTCCTTAGATGGTCCTGAACTGGATCTTCTCCTACATTGGGCAGTTTTTCATTCTTATAGACACTGCTTTTGCATCCTGCAACTTGGGTGGTGTGGAGCCCTTGCTGGTGAAGACAAAGGCACAGAAGTCATTCAGCACCTCAGCCTTCTCCATATCCTGGGTGACCAGGTGTCCTGTCTCCTTCCAGAGAGGGCCCACGTCTTCCCTAGTCTTGTCTTTATCCCTGACGTACTTATAGAATTTTTTCTTGTTATTCTTGATGTCCCTAGTCATATTTAATTCTACCTGGCCTTTAGCTTGCCTAATCTGGTTCCTGGTCACTCGGGCAGTTTCTCTGTATTACACCCAGTCAGCCCATCCTTGCTTCCACCCTCTGTAGGCCTCTGTTTTGCTTTTGAGCTTGTCCAGGAGCTCTATGTTAATCCACACAGGTCTCCTGGCATTTTTGCCTGACTTCTTCATTCTTGGGATGCACCACTCCTGAGCTTGGAGGAGGCGATCCTTGAATACTAACCAGCTCTCTTGGACCCCTCTTCCCTCCAGTACTTTTTCCCATGTTACCTTGCCAAGCAGGTCCTTTGAGAGGGCAAAGTCTGCTCACTTGAAGCACAGGGTAGTGAGCTTGCTGCATGCTCTTCTCACTGCCTGAAGGATCTTGAATTCCACTATTTCATGATCACTGCAGCCGAGGCTACCCTTGAGCTTGACATTCACCACCAGCCCCTCCTTGTTGGTAAGGACAAGGTCCGGCATAGTTGCTCTCCTTGTTGGCTCGTCTACCATTTGAAAAAGAAAGTTGTCATCGACACATTCCAAGAACTTCCTGTATTTCTTGTGCCCCACTGTGTTGTCCTTCCAACAGATATTGGGGTGGTTGAAGTCCCCCATGATGACCAGGGTCTGTGAAGGTTTTGTCATTTTAAAGGCTAGGCTGCTGTGTGCTTTGGCTTTCATATTTCTAAGTTAATGAAGACGACTCAGAATTACTTTTCCACACAAGTAACACTTTTAATCACCAATCTGGGCTATAATCCGTAAAGTACATTTTTAATTATTTAATAAAAATCATTTACCCCTTTGTTATCTCCATATTTGGTTGAGACTACAGATAGAATTTTATGAAAATATTTTAGAGTTTTTATTCAAATAGCAATATAATCCTGCTTGCTTAAGAAAAGTCAAAAGTGCTTTTAAATAATGCTCCATGCCTTAACTTCTAAATTGTAAAATTAACATTATATATACATATATATATAGAGAGAGGTAATAAACATACAACATACATTAGCTAATATTCATCATCAATTGCAATAGCAGTTTGAGTGTTCTTATTGTAAACTAAACACACTATGAATTTTAGCAATTAGAAAATTTTGCATAAAGTATAATATCAATCCAGAACAAAAAAGAACTAGAACAACACAACTAGATAGTCAGGGTGTAAACACCACTTTTCACTAACAGAACTCCACAAATTTTGGTAAAATTATCTTGATTAGTTTTACCTAAGGATAATTTAGGAAGACTAACCCAAAGCTTAGGTAAAGAATAAAGAGAAGGGAGAAAGACATTACATGAATCAGAAATGAAAAATACTTTATCACTATCAATTTTGATTTATTCTTTTAAAGAAGACCTTTTTTCTCCATATTTGATTTTCTCCTTTTTTTGAGTTTTTAGACTCAACCACTCTGAGGGCTAAATGACACTCTTTAGGCCAGGTTTTGGGGCTGCAATATACAGTTCGGTTCCCCAAAGCCAGTTCCAGAAAGCTGAGTCAGACACTCAGATTTCCAATACAGAACAGTGAAAAGTCACAGGCTTCAGCATGGAAATCTAAACACAGACCTACAGCATGGGAGTTCAGTATAATTAATAGCATGAAAACTCTAAATTGACATTGTGTCTTATGTTACTTCCAGGCACTCTGCTTCATGTAATCTTCATTTTTTTCTGGTATTTTTTTTTCTCCTTTGGGGGTAGATGCCTACAGCTATTATTTCAAAGAATCAAAGAAGGCTCCTTATCTTATTCTAAGCCACTAACGTCCATTTTTTAAATATAGCATAATAAAGTATTCATTTAATAATCTCGTCAAGAAACAAGAGGGGAAGTTTCAAACAATGGAGCAACAGGGAAGAAGTCTTAGTAAATGGTCTTAAAATTATTAAATAAAAAGTGAACGGCTCATCATCACTCCTTTAAAAAACATATCATTAGTTTTTCAAGTCCATCTTCAGATATTCACTGAGAAAACTTTTCACAGTAGATATTTTTGGAGACCTGGAACAAATTACTTTCTAGATGCTGTTTGGCTTCAGGTAGCACCTGGCTATGGGCTTTCCCAGCCTATAGAATGCATGGAAACAAAACTCTAAGAAAATAGAAAACCTTCATGTAATATAAGTAGCACCTGGCAGCAGCAGGAGAGAGTTTATGGACTTTATAAACAAACACATCTCAAATACATGAATCACCCTGTATCATGTCTAAGTCTTTTAATAGATGTATTGTCCCTTGAGACTGCCAACAGCACCTCCCAGTTTAGTATTGTCAACAAGTAAAGATACACGATAATTTCAGATCTTCTATGTGCTTCCATATCCAGAAGGTGCTACGTCTTAGTGCAGCAGGTGAACACTGGATGGAATTATATAACTGAATGGAATTACATAAGCTTTTTTTGGTGTGTTCTATTTAAAAGCTGTATCTTATAAGACCTTCTCTGAAAACCAAATATTTTCAAATGTGAGCTAAGACAGCTCAGTACTTAAATCTGCAGCAAAGACAATTGTTTCAGAAAACTGAATGAGAACAAAGAATGCAAACACTCATATCCAAGCAGGCTGACAGAATGTGTAACATTCTCCATATCAACTCTATATGTCACCAAGTGATTGTAGCATCCCAAAATTTTTCTTTAGGATCACTGAGAATTTACACACAGCTTATTACATATGACACTTTCATGAACATCCCAAAGTAGGTGGAATTCTTATTTTGAACACCTTATTACGGTTTCTCCATTTTCCCACAAACACTGAAGAAAACTGCCAACACAGACACCAGAATTACTACCAGTGGATATATTTATAAGTAGCCTACGGACATGACAGTAGTGATTAGCTATAGTTTAAAGATAATGAACTAAATTCTTCCATGTTGTCAAAAGATAGGCCAATTAGAGTTCCCCTCTTTTTGAACCAATTCTACAACTTAATGGGCACATGAAACTTCTATTAATAATAATGGGAGTTCTGTGCATTCACTGGGGTGAAAATAAAACCCTGTAGAGTTTTTCCCTTACAAACAGCATGAAAAAAATAGAGAATTATACTAATCTCAAAGACGTCATGCAAATTGCGGTATCCTGAATGAGACTAAAATCTGGGAGAGCAGTCCTGGGGCACAGGGAGTAAAATTAAGGAGTGAAAAACGCACAGAGCTAAACAAGACAACCAAGAATGTCAACTCCACTAACAGTAATGTGCATGAGTTGGTCCAGACCACTCTGAGACTGAATATCTACAAAATGCACAGGGATATTAATAATGTTTTAAGACTAAATTAAAGAAAAAATGGAAATAACATGCTTGTCAATAGGCTGAAAATCAACGATTTGCAAAGCACCTGCAGATACACTGAAAGACCCAGTACATCGGCACAGCACAGGCATTAATAAAAAAATCCATGCATAGATTTATTTTTAGTGTTATTTTAGATACAGTAGCCATGTTGTTAAGATGTTACCTTGATTGACTGAGGTGTTAATGAGCTTCCATCTTACAGATCTGAAGCTAGTTTACTCAGCTGGATCATACCACATCCGGCTCCAGTAACGAGTAGTATTCTAACTTGTAGATCAAATGGGTGTTCTTGTACTATATCATGTTCTATTTATGCATTTAATTCTCTATGCTTATGTTTTAGTAAATAACTAACTTGAGAAAAAACTATTCCCTGTGTGTTTTTTTGAGGATGAAAGAGTCTCTGGGTGCAGGTTCCCTACCATCACAGAATCACAGTATGGTAGGGGTCGCAAGGGACCTCTGGAGATCATGTAGTCCAACCCCCCTGACAGAGCAGGGTCACCTACAGCAGGTTGCACAGAAACGCAGCCAGGCAGGTTTTGAATGTCTCCAGAGATGGAGACTCCACCACCTCTCTGGGCAGCCTGTTCCAGGGCTCTGCCACCCTCAAAGTAAAGAAGTTCCTCCTCATGTTTAGGTGGAACTTCCTGTGCTCAAGTTTGTGCCCATTACCTCTTGTCCTGTTGCCGGGCACCACTGAAAAGAGCCTGGCCCCATCCTCCTGACACCCACCCTTTAAGTATTTATAAGTGTTGATAAGATCCCCCCTCAGCCATCTTTGTTCCAGACTGAAGAGACCCAAATCCCTCAGCCTTTCTTCATAAGAGAGGCGTTCCAGTCCCCTAATCATCTTGGTAGCCCTATATATGTATATATGTCTACACAACATGATGGTATATTTGCAAATAAGGCTTATAGGACATGGATGAATCTAGTAAAAAGCATTGAGAGAAAGACTCCAAGGGTCAGGATGAACATATGTTATCTCAGCTCTTGTTAACACAAGTAAATCAGAAGAATTAATATGCTTGCAGAAATAATTTTTTGAGGTGCTTATTTTATCATGGGAACTCAGCATCTACAGGGATTCTGCAGAGTGTCTCTCATCATGCCATTAGGAAGTTATGAATTAAAAATCAAATTTAACTGCATTTTATTTTCATTTTTCTCAAATGAAATCAAAGAAGTCTACAGTCAATCAGTGCATAAAATGTATAATATACTACATTCACATTTCATTTGCACAGTTTTTCTTGAATTACAGTTATCAGGAAAAAGATTATAACCTAAATGACAGTTCTTGGAGCCACAAATAAAATGCTTAATTGCTACAGTGTGTATTATAACTTTTATAATGTATTTTTATAATGACTTTCCATTTTGATGTATTTTTTGTCATGCTTTTTAAATTCAAGAGAGTTATGGTTAAAATTTCAATACAAAATAATTTGCCCTTTATATATCTCAGAAATGGTCTTGTAGGAGCCTTTTTAACTTTTCCATGTAGTTTTGGTTGGTTATGACCCTTTCCAACAGAATTGATTTGTATTTAGTGTTGGTATTAGTGCTTACACAGTATTTCCTTTGCTAAATGGTTGTTACTTCAATATTTATAATTTCTTCTGAAATATACAGAAAATATGGATTATTCTACACACTGTTCTTCTAAAGATCATTGGTATGCATTTTCTCTAAAACTACAGTTAAAATCCTCTTTAAAAAAAAAAAAGCTGAAAACCTTACATATACTCTTTCACATAAATCACATGCATGCACAAATATATATTCAAAATGTATACCATACACATTTTGCATATACACATACTTGCGCAGGGTACCTAGGTTTTTAGAATATGTATGTTTCTGCCCTTCATGACATTCTGTTTGGAACTTGGTGATTCATGTTCTATTATTAACCCCTTTATGAGACATGAAAACCGTAGTGAACTAAGTGTATTTAAAGTATCCATTCCTAGAGACATAATTAACATTGCTTTCATAGACATCTAAGTTTAGAATACATTGAGATGGAAAGAGGGAGAAAGTAAAAACCAGAACCTTACCTTGGCAATATTTCATTCTCTAGTTATGATATTTGATTCTAAAATGCTCTGTACTTCTGCTACAAATTTTGTAATTGTCATTAAGATCTCAAGACCAAGAAACATTTTCCATCTGTATAGAAAATGGTAAAAGCATTCAAAAAGATACTGCAAAGTTACTCAAACTTTCTTAACTCTGTTTTCAAAGGTTATGTATAAAATTGAGGCTGATATTTATAGCCAGCTCAATTGCTATGCAAAAACCCATTATGGTGGTTTAGAAAAGTGAACTTGAAAAAGGCAACTTTAGAAGTAACATGCAAAACATTACTTTTTGAAAGCAATTTTAGGTATGCTATGAACAGTACTTATGAATCAGAAAGCACAGAAAGTAAAATCTAATGTATATTTCTTAAGAGACTATGAAATACCACCTTAAGGATAATGATAAAAGAAACACTGAAAAGAGCATCACAAGAAGACAGATCAAAATCTATGTGGGTTAGCCAAAATGCTCACAGGAAGAAAAAAAAAAGGAAAAGAGCAAAGACTAAAGTTTTTATCTATAGCAGAAACACCAGCCAAGAATTTTAGGTAAAAACATTTTTAAGAAATTGAAGATAATATTAAAAGGGAAAACAAAGAAATGGTATGTGTATACACATAGAGTCTGACGCTTGTCTCTTTTAACATCCTTTTCTCCCTTTACTTCTTCAAAACCTTTCTGCAACCTACGTGCTGTTACCTCCTTAAAAGTTTCATACAGATGCTCATAAAAAACTGGCATAATATTCAACTACTAAGAGTGTCAAAGGAAGACTGAGCCAGTTGTTTAAGATTCTAAGATTAAGGGAAAAGAACTAAAACATACCTTTCTGACAGAGTTATGGTACACTACAGTCCAGAAGATGCATGAAAAACATGTCAGTGTAATTGAGAAGTGAGGCTGTGGACAGTAAGGTTAGGTACTGCATCAGAACCAGAAAATTTGCTGATGCCTCCCAGCACAAGGAAAAAGGTTGAACAATCACAGTAACCTAGCTCTTTCACAGCAAGGGTTCAAATTGCATCATACCAGGAGTCACACACTACTGCCCTAGAAAACCTATAAACTCCCTTCATGTGTTCCTCTGTAGAAAATGTAACCACACATTCCTGCCACACTCAAGCTTTGTTTTAAAGCACATTATGTCCCACATTTCCATAAGCTTTTAATAATCATATAAACGATAACTTCATTGAACATGCGTGACCATGCTCACACATTCTCTCTTCAGCTAGAGTTTCACCTTTCGCAGCAGTATTAATCTGAGAATGCAAAACTTTCCAGACCGCAGAACTGCGAGCCATCAAGTCTATATTTACCCTCAGCCCCAGACATTAATGCACTATAAAACACATCTAAATCCATTAACCAATGTCAGGCTATGTACCTTGCTCTGAACCACACCAGACTTCTGTGGACCACTTTTGGGAGACAATTAACAAAGCTAATACTTTCACACTGAATTTAAATTTTAACGAGTGGATTTTTTATTTTTTTTCATTTAAAAAAAACCCCGCCTACAAATGTAGAATTGAAATAAAAAAAAACATTCCACTGAATGACTGAATTCTGGTCAGTTTCAGTGGGAGTGCTCCAAACTGGTATCTGCACAAGGTTACCAAAGGTTCCTCTTGCAGGGATAAGACTGATTAGCAACAGCTGCAGATGAACGGCAGAAAGATTTGAAAGACGGGCAAAATATACTCCACAGCCTTCTTCTTTGTCATTTAGAAATGAAACATTACACAATCCCTCTAGAATAGTCTGTTACTATACTATGCCACAAAGACTTTGGCCTGCTTACTCTGCTCTATTTGAAGGCAGGGGCCTCAAGAGCCACATTAGCTTAACTCTGCCCAAAACTTCAGGCAAAGCAGAGTCTGCTTTGCCCCAGAGCTACCTAATGCCATTAAAAGAATGGGAATCTCAATGATCCTTGCCTCTTGCCTCCAGAAGAAATGATGACTTAGCCCCTGGCATGCTGAATTATAAAAAATGGATTGCCTGTGACAAGATTACAAAAGCACTGCCTGTTTTACCTAGCTGACCACAGCTGGAATATTCCACAGGTGGAATATTACCAGTGTCTCTAAACACAGCAGTGGTACAGGCAGAGAAAGTACAAGGGAGGGAAAAAAGTATTTAACATAAATAATGACACCGGCTCAAGAAATTTATCTAAACAAGCTGGAAAAGGTAAGTGAAACTAGTTCCCCTCCAGATTACACAGGCAAGTAAACCAACAGACTTCAAGTGGCAAATTTATGAATAAGATTATAGAAACCTCTTGCCTACAAAATACAAAATTAACCTTAATGGCTCAGGAACATGCTCTTAGTGTTTCTTGTCCAATATATCTGCCTTGATTTTCTTAAAAAGAAGATTTTACTGGTTACTAATTAAAACCTGTCATCTCCATGTGTGCAACATTTAAATGAACACCTAGTTAAGTCAGTTAGACTCCTTTTTTTGGGAATATCCACGTAAGATAATTATATAACATTATAGTTTTTGTATAAATTAAAATTGTAGTTTGTTTTGAGTTTATGATGGAATTCTTAGTACTTCAAGGTCATGTCCATAACGCAGGCTCTATACGATTTCTCAGAAACAGCAAGTCAGCTGATGTAATAGCATTACTAGTATTTGATTCTCTTCTTGTAATTCATCTCTTGTGAAATCAGTATCTTCTGGTTTAGGGTGATACTAAATAACTGCATTGCACTCATTGACCTACTTACTCTGTCATAAAGCAAGGAAACTGGATTATCTGCAGTGGTTACACTAGGAAACACAGACAGGTAGTTTATCCCCTAAAGGAGCATAGAGGGCTTAAGATTTGTGAGGGTCAAGTTGAATAATTCAATTAAGAAGTTTTTTCTGCTACAACTTCCTATTGCATAAAGTACCATCCACTCAAAGTCCTTATAAAATTTTACTTATATATATATATGTATGTATGTATGTATGTATGTATGTATGAAATCTGAAAATCTGTAAATTAATCCTAGGCTATAATTTGAGGTTAGAATTGTTCTGACCATATTAATTTATTTTTATGAAAACCTGAACACCTTCTGGGAATATTGTGGGATGGGAAGGGAAATAGCTGCTATATGACTATGCTGACTCAGAACTCATGCCCACAGGTATTGTCTCTAGAAATCAAAGAAGTTTTTCCCCCAAAATAAATTATCATCTACAAAATGGCCTTCTGGGTTGGGGTGAGGGGGAGACGAGACAGAAGGAAAAAACAAAAGTTTTTTTATTGTGTGGCAGTTGTCAATCCATCATGCAAGTGACGCTGGGATACTGAAAAATAATGTCAATGTCTATTTTAAACTTACTCTGAAACAAAAATTTGGGTTATTATTGACAAAAATTGTTTATCAAGTATTGCATTACAATAATTACAGTAAAAAATATTTGGGCTGAAAAAAATTGTTAATGGGTATGCAGTGAAACACATGGCAAAGTACGAAGTTCAGAAATACAACAACACCGGGCATAAATGTTGTCCTCTAAAAACAGGTATGCTGATGGCCTGAATGAAGGGAAGAAGAAAAAAACCCATAGAAGAAAGTAATCTATTGTCACAAATATTTGCAATCTTTACATTTGAGTCATTGTCATGACTCGCTTACAGCTACAGAAGAGCAAACATGGTAATTGTGCACGAAAAACAAGATGGCAGCAACCATAATTTTCTACTCACTGAGAAGAAATGAAATTTCATTAAAAACTGATTGAAAATCTTTAGTCTAAAACCATTTCTATCTGGACATACTTAAATCCTACTGTTTCGTCTTTTGTTCATTCAATTAGATCAATTAGATCAATTAGATAGTCCATGGGCCCCGATGGGATGCACCCGAGAGCGCTGAGGGAGCTGGCGGAAGTCATTGCTGGGCCACCCTCCATCATCTTTGAAAGGTCCTGGAGAACAGGTGAGGGGCCTGAGGACTGCAGGAAAGACAATGTCACTCCAGTCTTCAAAAAAGGCAAGAAAGAGGAGCCAAGGAACTACAGGCCGGTCAGCCTCACCTCCATCCCTGGATAGATGATGGAACAGCTCATTCTGGGCATCATCTCAAGGCATGTGGAGGAAAAGAAAGCTATCAGAAGTACTCAACATGGATGCACCAAGGGGAAATTATGTCTGACTAAGCTGATAGCCTTCTATGATGGCATGACTGGATGGATAGATGAGGGTAGGGCAGTAGATGTGGTGTACCTTGACTTCAGCAAGGCGTTCAACATTGTCTCCCACAGCATCCTCATAGGGAAGCTTAGGAAGAGTGGGCTAGATGAATGGACAGTAAGGTGGATGGGAAACTGGTTGAAAGACAGAGCTCAGAGGGTCGTGATTAGGGGCACAGAGTCTAGTTGGAGGTCAGTGACGAGTGTTGTTCCCCAGGGGTCAGTACTGGGTCCAGTCCTCTTCAATATATCCATCAATGACCTGGACAAATCGATGGAGTGCATCCTCAGCAAGTTTGCTGATGAAACACGAAACTGGGGAGGGTGTCTGACACACCAGAAGGCTGTGCCGCCATACAGAGAGACCTAGAAAGGCCGGAGAGTTGGGCAGAGAGGAACCTTATGAAGTTCAACAAGGGCAAGTGTAGGGTGCTGCACCTGGGGAGGAATAACCCCATGCAGCAGTACAGGTTGAGGGCTGACCTGCTGGAGAGCAGCTCCGTGGGAAGAGACCTGGGAGTCCTGGTGGACAACAGGATGACCATGAGCCAACAGTGTGCCCTTGTGGCCAAGAAGGCCAATGGCATCCTGGAGTGCATCAAGAAGAGTGTGGCCAGCAGGTGGAGGGAGGTCATCCATCCTCCTCTACTCTGCCCTGGTGAGGCCGCACCTGGAGTACTGTGTCCAGTTCTGGGCTCCCCGGTTCAAGAGGGACAGGGAACTGCTGGAGAGTGTGCAGCAAAGGGCTACCAAGGTGATTAGGGGACTCGAACACCTCTTTTATGAAGAAAGGCTGAGGAATTTGGGTCTCTTCAGTCTGGAACAAAGATGGCTGAGGGGGGATCTTATCAACACTTATAAATACTTAAAGGGTGGGTGTCAGGAGGATGGGGCCAGGCTCTTTTCAGTGGTGCCCAGCAACAGGACAAGAGGTAATGGGCACAAACTTGAGCACAGGAAGTTCCACCTAAACATGAGGAGGAACTTCTTTACTTTGAGGGTGGCAGAGCCCTGGAACAGGCTGCCCAGAGAGGTGGTGGAGTCTCCATCTCTGGAGACATTCAAAACCTGCCTGGCTGCGTTTCTGTGCAACCTGCTGTAGGTGACCCTGCTCTGTCAGGGGGGTTGGACTAGATGATCTCCAGAGGTCCCTTCCAACCTTATGGTTCTATGATTCTATGATTTAAAAAGCGGATTTTTTACCACATGGAGGGAAGGGTGCTATGGAAATAACATTGATTTTGACTGTGAGCTGGATGTCTGCCCAAGTTTGTTAAAAACCTTACTCTCTTTCTCTAAACTTGTAAGTGTATCATTCAAATCATGGGATGGCCACAGTGTATTTGACTTTTGCAAAACACATATTAGTTAACAACATAGTCGGTTTACAGAACTGGAGCTTAAATGAATATGCTTCTAGAATTACTCTAAAAATAATGATTGATATAACTATAATAGTCTTAAGTAATGCCTTAATCCATTCCAAGAAACTCTTCACTGATGAAAGTATTACTTGTCTGGATAAGAATGATGAAAAAGACTGGCACTAGTTATCCAACACACTTTTTTTTAATGGAGGGAAAGTAATTACACTGAAGAGATAAGAGACGAATGAAACATTGAGTTAGAATCTTAAAGATACAGTGTATGTAAAAAATCTTATATCAAAATAGTAATTCCAATATTATGACTTAACACCTCGTTTATAAATCTACGATAAAAAGAATTTATTTTTAAAACCTGAATATCTTATATGGAAAAAATAGTACGAAAGGCTAATACAATGTTGTGGTCATGTAGCTATTGTAACAATGCTCTTGGTTTCACAGTTTAAAATGTTCTTTGGCCAAAAAACCTGAGCTCTCAGAAAACTTTTTAATCTAAATATAAACCAGCTTCCAATCTTGGTAAAAACAGAACAAAGAAGGAAGGATAAAAAGCTGTCAGTTCCATGGGTCAAACCTAAAGTAATTTTACAGATTTTAACATGTCATGATGCAAAATGCGTAGTCTCCCTCTTTTTCATGTATAAGTGGAATTTTAACTTTGAATTTCCAAGATATAGATGCACATATGTATGTATGTATGTATAGACACATACACAGCTCTATATTCACACACAGATGTATTCCTTAATGTCGCTTAAATATTTCTTATAAAACCAGAAAATAAACAAAAGACTCTCTTTCATTTTATCTTTGAATTAAAACTCATGTTGGTAATTCTTTGGATAGTAAAACATTATTCTTTTAAAAAGGAATACGCAGTGTGAAATATTAGTTGATTATGTTTGTTCATACATTTTCAACCTCAAATAAGACTCATTATCTAAACACATTGAATATCACACACACAGTATTTGTGCATGTGTGCATTACACAGTGCAGAGCTACATGCAGAAGGACATGAACTAGTTCTAATATTGAAAGCAGTATCATTGTGATGTTGTGCCAATCTAGCTCAACAGATGCACCCCACATCTCTTCGTAAATCCACCTTAGTATTAATAAAGTTATATCCAAATAGTGGGACAATTGTATTAATGGTCGTGGTTGCACAGATACCGTCAGCCATGATCTTTGTTCCTTCTAGAGACCTCTGCTAGCAGAAAAATTCCATTAAAGGAGAACTTTTTATCTAATAAACATTTTGTAATACTAACTTTATTTATTCTAGACAATTTTGTAATTTCCATTTCAAATGGATATTTTAATTCTAGTTATTCTTTATAGGAGTCTAACGCAATATTACAGAATTTAAATTATTGTGGTATAGCTTATTTAATAATTTGTGGGTATATCTCTTGCTCAGTCTCCATGTAAGTTTTTGTTCATGAGAAAGGAAAGCCAACCAAATCCACACACAACTTAACTGGTCCAAAGTTCTCCCTCTTTGTCAACCCTTCTACACCACAGATTGTGAGAATTGTTCCCAACCTATGTCAAACACTCCACCATCCCTTTTTAAAGACAGGGCTCAGGAGATCACAGAGTATCCAAATGGCCCTGGTACTTAGATATCTACTTCAGGCACTATGGTTCTGAAACTTTTGGCTCACATTTTTTTCTTCATATTCATATCCCTGTGGGCTATGTCCACTTACATCTTCAAGATACACATGCTTACTTTGGACTCTCACCCTGCTTTCCACAGAATGCACAAAAATTTATTCATCTTAGATATAACTTCTATTTACAGGACAGAATATTTTAAGCATAATCTACAAACCTGGAAATACAAAATCACAGTCAAAACTTTAGAAATGATCATGTATCACTGAATAGTGACAAGTGGTAACACCTTCAAACAGGATTCACAGGCATTCTCTTTAATCTGGTCAGAATTTTTTTTCTCCTCCTACTGTATATGCACCGAAGTTATGGCTTTATTACACAGGAGGAGATAGACTTGTTTTAAGCTGGAATTTGTTACACTGGATGTTCTTTGTATAGAAGAGACAGTCCATTTACAGTCTTCCCAAATTATGGTTAGGATAATAAGAAAGGTGTGAAAGTCCATACTTAATTGCAGCCTTTTCAACATTTTTATTCAACAATATGCATATCTTTGGCTTACAAAACCACCTTTGGGTATTTATCATCTCCAAAAAAAAATCCAGCAGAATTTTATCTTTTCGTGGAAGAAAAACGGTTCATTGAAATTGTTATTCTCTGAAGATTTATGTGCAACAGCCTATTGCAAAATCCTTTTGGCATTGTCCTTCTTAATTATTTTGAATGTAGGAGACATTCAAAACATGCTCTTTTGAGGTTACTTAAAGCTTTTAAGGACCTACATTTCCCAGCAGTATATAGTGCATGGTACTTTCCACTAGAACTCATGGTTCAAACTCCGACATAAAGACTTCTTTCCTTAGCTTCCCTTTGGCGACATCAGCCAATACCCTTTGTACTGGCAATCAAAGCATAACACGAGAGAAACTTTTCATGAGGACACAAGGTTGTATTATAAGTTCTCATTATTCTCTATGAAAACAGTTCTGCTGATTTTAGCAGCAGACTGCCTGATACGGTATGAACGTGAACACCAATTACTTCATAGGTTGTAGTAAAAGAGGAATGTTATTGTTTTGGCCAAATTGGCCAATGGCCAGGAACAGATGCTCTTCCCTGACCACTTGCACACAGAGAGGAGGAGAGATAAAAAGATTTATGAGTTTAGAAGAAACTAAACTACTTTAATGAAATATTAATAATAAAATTAAAAGAAAATGATGAAATAGATACAATATATACAAAACCATATTAAGCTCCCGGATGACGTCACCGGCAGGCACTGGGGAGGTCCCAGACTGGACTCAGAGATGGGTGGGAACTGGATTCCAGAGCCGGAGTCAGGAAGCCACGGATTGGGATCAAAGGCAGATGAACAGACAGGATCCTCCTCAGTCTTTGGCCATTGAAGAAATAGAGCTGACCCTTTGATCCCTCAGCTTTTATACTGAGCATGGGGCAGACAGAATGGAGTACCCCTGTTGGTTAATTTTTTGTCACCTGTCCTAACTGCTCCTTCCTGCAGGTGGGACCCCTCTACGCTTTTCCATTTCCAACCCTCCAACGGGGCAAATAATGAAATTAGCTGACCTTGGTTGTTATAGCATTCCCTGGCACTAATTTTAAACATTGGTCTTATCCCTCTGAGAACGAACCATTTTTGGCACAATATGCTGTTAATTTTAGAGAGTTAGAAAAGGCCTAGCTAAGAAGTAAAATTACTGAACAGAAAGTTGGTTCTCTTTTACCTCAAACCAGGACAAGGAAGTTACATATTAATAGCTTTTCTTCAAAACGTGAGTGTTAAAGAAATACGTGAAAGGATACATGTAAGTAATACGTTTATATAATCCTTTTTAAGAGTTCTTCTTGTTCTGAAGCCTATCTTAAAATCTTTACTTTTTACTGTTTTTTACCATTTTAAAATCATAGAATTCCTAGGTTGGAAGGAACCTTTCAGATCATCTAGTCCAACTATCAACCTAACACTGATAAAAACCATCGCTAAACAATATCACTAAGCACTATGTCTACTCATCTTCTAAATACCTCCAGAAACGGTGACTCAGTCACCTCTCTGGGCAACTTGTTCCAACGCTTAATAACCCTTTCAGTGTAAAAATTTTTCCTAATATCCAATCTAAACCTCCCCTGGTGCAACTTGAGGCCATTTCCTCTTGTCCTATCGCCTGTTACTTGGCAGAAGAGCATGACCCCCACCTCTCCACAGCCTCCTTTCAGGCAGTTGTAGAGGGCGATAAGGTCTCCCCTCATCCACCTTTTCTCTAGGCTAAACAACCCCAGCTGCTCCTCATAAGGTTTGTTCTCCAGACCCCTCACCAGGTTCATTGCCCTTCTCTAGACCTGTTCCAGCATCTCAATGTCTTTTTTGTAGTGAGGGGCCCAAAACTGGACACAGTGCTTGAGGTGGGGCCTCACCAGTGCTGAGTACAGGAGGATGATCTCATCCATAGTCCTCCTGGCTACATTGTTTCTGATACAAACCAGGATGCTGTTGGCCTTCTTGGCTACTTGGGCACACTGCTGGCTCAGTTAAGCAACATCCACAGCCTTTCCTTCATCCACCAAGTGTGTTACTTTGTCATAGAAGGAGATGAGGTTTTTTAAGCAGGATCTGCCTTTTATAAACCCATGCTGTCAAATGAAAGCAAGATTGCATTTCTGATTACAGATATAAATGTTCATCCTCCATCATACCATTCAGACCTTCTTCCTTTTTAGTCTTTTGCTTCCCACCTACTAATTCACAGCTTTGTGCCAAGATAAGAAATGTAGAATATATGTTAGGCCTAGGAAGCAATCAGTCTAAATTTCTAGCATCATCTATATGTGTTAAGCTACTTTCTGTGAGAAAGCTTGATCAGAAGCCTCACTGATCTTGACAAGAAGGCTATGCCTTAAAGGTTGATATTGCAAGTTTCAACCTCTGATTCTTTTAATTCAAACACTAAAGTTTTTAATGAATGATGGAAATAGCATGCACAGGAACTTAGTCACAGATTGATTCTAAAGTATTTCATAAAACTCGGAGTTTCCCCAAGAGTATTCCATTAAATGAATATTCACATGGGAAGTAAAGACTATGTAGTTTCCATTAGATAACAAGAAACAAAGAGAAAGGTTTCAAGATTTTAATATGTGTAAATCTTTTCTGCTCAAAGATGAGGCCAAACAGCTTTAGAGAAGCTTTAGTTTTCTACATTTTTGAAACACCAGTATAAAGAGTGAAATTATTTTATTCAATTATATAACAATGCACTTAGAACCATACAAAATTTAAAATTAAATGACCTCTGCTTTGAAGTGTGACTTTAGCAGTCTTGTTTGTGAACCTAGCTAAAAGCAAGTGTAAGTTATCTAAGTGATTTGAATTTTTTCAAAACATTCATTAGTACTCTGTTCAAGTTCTTTAAAAAACAAACAAACAAATAAACAAACAAAGCCACCTTTCTAATCAAAACCAGACTGTCTTATTTAGCTAAACCTTCTACCAGATGTTCTAGGCATGGATTATAGCCACACACATCATTTTTTTCCAGTATAGTGATCTTTGAAGCAAGGTAGGATGGGTCATAAGAAAATGAGAGATTCTTAGTCTTGCAGCTTTTAAGGGACCTTCAATATATTTCGAAATGAAAAGCTCCACTGAGAAATAAGATGACTTGTATGCGGTCTATTAGGGGAAAAGATTCATGGTTACCTTTATTTTTTGTGCTTTACAAAGTTCATTTTAAAACATTATTTTCCTACTGTACTCTATTTGCAATATCTAAAAGGATAAAGCAGCCTAACACTGTTAAATTTATGTTGCACTTTAGTTCCATTCTGAAATAAGTTTTAGCCTGGAGTAAGGCATAGTATTTAAGATTAAAACATGCCTTGTTTAATTAAGATTTTGGTGGCATTAATTCCACAGTATATCTTCAACATATCTCTTCATAGTTCCTGTGTTAAAGAGGAAACCCAGTCAGAACAGGTGGTGCAAAAAAGGTATATTGTTGTTAGGAAAGTCCCAAAGGCTTCTCTCCATCAAAGAAAAACTTAGAACAAGACGGAGCACAGAAGGACATGGAGAGTCAACAAATATTTCTGCTATGAAGGAGACAAACTGAAAGAAACTTGAGGCATAAGGAAGAAATTACAGGTATAACTATAATTTACATAACAAAACTAGAAATGATAATTCAGAAAATCAGATTTGGGATGTGATTGATTGTTTTAGGTATTTTTGCTCCCTCAGCATGGACAGGAGTTTGTTGGTGGGAATCTAGTAGCGATTAATTGGTTTGAGTTAATATTCGCTCATGTAATGTTATTTACTTTTCTATTTGGCATTAGAAATGTAAAATAAAATTGAGAAGATTTCAATCAAAAATTAAATAACAGCTTATTCAGCTAGTGTAAATCAGAGTAATATGAAAATTATTTTAAAATATGGTTTAACAGAATTACACTGAAGTTTCTTTTAAACACATCCTTACTCTTTTCATTTATAGTTTCTGAAGTCAAAAAGTATTTCTTGAGTGCATTAATGTCTCTGCTGCGAGAAAGATAAATAAATTTTAAGAGGCAATCCTCAAAACAAGACAAAGATAAACGTGGATTTAGTATCTTATGTCCTGAGCAAAAGGCAAATATTAGAGTTTTTTGTTTCTTTTTTTTTTTTCTGCCATAATTCCTAAGGAACAGGAAGAATTTAAATCTTAAGTATATATATCTGTCATAAAGTTAATATTTTCCTAAAATTATGAGATATTCTGTACAATTGAGAAGTCAGAAAACTCACTTGTGTTTATGCAGCTGACCACATCCAAGCAGGTATCTTTCATACTGAACAACAGAACAGGCAGGACCGGACCACCATATAAATGCTTTAGAGCACCTCCAGTTGTATTCACCAGAAGGACCTTGAAGCAAGGGAATAAGTGAAGAATAATGAAAAGGAAAAAAATCATTATGAAAAAAATTAATGTAAATTGTATACACCTTAATTTGAAGACAATATTCAGTATTTCTCTGGGAGCCCAGCAGTGTGCTGAAAGCATAGCTAAGGGGGTAAAACAAATAAAGCATTTTTTTGTATAATTTCTCTAGTATACAAGTGATAAATGAGAAGAAAGTTAATTTCCTGGCAGAATGCAGTATTTCATGAAAACTGGTAAATGAAGTATAGAGAGCTTTTTCTGTCCATTTTCAAACACCACAAACCAAGAAAGCAGAAAAGTCAGTAGGGTACTCTGAAGGAAGATTTCTCTATTTCAGCTATTATCTTTTCCTTAACAGTGCTGGCATGAGATAGGATATGTACAAGAAGTGTTTCTTAAAACAAGATCTGATGAAGGTGTTTGGATCAAATTATTTTGTAATTGTTTAATTTGTGGAATTGCAGTAGTTGTCACACTGATGTTCTGTAAGCAACATTTGTTAACATGGCACCAATCACATAAAATCTGCTATTTCTTCTGTAGAAAGGCTAAATATTTCTTAAATATTTATGCAGTTCATTTAGAGACATAATTTTCTGTGCAGCATCCATAGTATAGAATTCCTGTTTCTAGGACCACAATATCAGTAAAAGTAAACTAAATCCGAGGACTATCTATGTGCCTAACTTATTGCTGTTGACTCCACTATTTTCATGGATTCACTGTCATAATCAGCCACAGAAACTTTTCTCAGGCACTTTGTACCACTTTAACTTATCACACTTGAAGTATGAGAGATTGGGTAAATTTAACTTAGTTTTAAATAGCTTTCTGAGGGTTGTTATGACTCGGTTGAATGAACAGTCAATCTCAATTACACTTTTAATGTATTGAGTCCAAGACACATTCATAGGATGTGAATCCTTATATATATCTTCAGCAGACACAGTGGTGTGAACTGGTATCATTAACTCCAGTATAAATAGATATCTGCTGCCCTGAAAATATAAGGGACTTCCTCTAACTGATTTTTGAAAGCTTTTAATGGTTATGTTGATCTCAAAAAAACTTGGTGCTAAACTGACAGCCAAACATTTCAACACACATTCATATACAGTAATGTTTTGAGGTTTTATTGCATTCATTAGAAATTGTAAGAAAGGCATATACAAGAAAACGACCGTCCGGCTAATGTTTATTATTTCCATTCATCTTATTTTCCCTGCCACTGTCTCTCCTTCCATGCCTCCTCTTACCAACACAGTGAGCAGAAATAACACAGCTTCCTTGCCGTAGTGCCTGCTATCAGTTGTCATATTCCACATAGTTGGCTTGTATTAAGTAATATTTCTCTCTCTTTCCATTTCTTATTCAGAACTTCCTTTATTGTGATTCTCTGCCTCATACCAAAGCAGAAGACTTTTCACAGCAGGACCTTATGCTTATGACTATCTTTATTCAAAAAACATTTGGCACTGACAAACAAGTTAGTTATTACATCGTACTCACAGAAATCAGATGAACTGCAGCATATGCTACTTTAAAAAGATGCTGAAGAAAAAAAAAGGCAGGTTTTTTTTTTCCAGACAGTGCCAACTGCAAATACATCAACACTTGATCTGAGATTATACTCCAATACCAATTTGCCATTAGGGATGTATAAAAGTTATGCATTCCTTCACCTTTTTCCATCACTGGGACCAGTTAAGGCTGTGACTACAGCTATACAGCTGTGCAGCTCCATCTTCATAGTTTTATCCAACCTGCACACACACAGTGAGTTTTTATCTACACTTTTACTGTGGGTTCAAACAAATGCATACCGCTGCATATACTTGATAATGAAAATAAGCCCTGACAGTTTCAAAGCTAGTCTGTAATAACCATTCTTCACTTTGCGGGTATATTTTGTCTTGTTCATTAAATTTCTATGCAAGTTATAACATAGCGAATACTAATATACGTTTGCTTTAAATACAATATCTATGCTACATAAATGAAATAGTTGCTGTGGAGCTAGATGAAATTAAATCTTCTGTACCCTAGGCTTCATCAATGACTGACATAATTATTTTCACCCTTCAACATTGTGTCTTCATACAGCTATATACAAGATACGACCAGTAACAAGTGCCAGGTCAACAAAGCTAGTAAGTGCCATTCTATTAGATATTGCTATTTAATTAAGAATTCATGGAAGTATTTCATTGTGTGTATATCAGTATAAATATAAGTGTATATATATGTGTATCTATTTATGTGCACCCAAACACAAACAAAAAAGATACTGTTGATTCTATTCACTCTTCTCTCCTCCCACTTGTCTTCCCATGAAAAAATGTTATAGTACTTTATATTTTATTATATATTACAATAAAAATGTTTTTACATGGAGAAATAGTGATGCAATTTTCTTTCTTTGTCCCTGAAACCGCTATTACATCTTCTGGATATGACTCAGCTTTACATATATCCCAACATGAGTGGGAAGGCATCCTATTCTTCCCATTCCCATTGGTATCCATCAATGAGTATGCCAAAATACAGGCTGCTGCACATAAAGAAGAAAAATACAGTAAGAGAAGGCATATTCACTGGCTGTTCAGTTATGCAGAATATAAAAGATTAGCCTTTCTGTTTCTAGACACTCCTCAAAAGTTATAGTCAACCAAACCACATCTACAGTACTCCTCAGTTCATTGCACTCACTATCTGTACTTTATTCTCACTTGCCTTCAGAGAAAGCGTGTTGAATTCTAAACACACTGCTGAATTTCCCCACTAGAAGCACTGTGTACAGCGATGGTTTCTGAATGCACACATAAGCCAGGATTTACAGCTATATTTGCTTTCAATACCTCTTGAGTTTTTTTTCTACACAACCCCCCCACAGCAAAATGTGGTGTGTACAGACTGATAACCCTACTTTGCACAGAGCACTGCTCTGACTGAAGACAGTGGGTGTCAGCTTGGCATTTTTCCTTCATCATACAATTTGTTTTCTTGCTAGTAATGTTAAGAGCAAGGAATACAAATTACCTGATGTAAAATTACTAACTGAAGATAGATGTCATGCAAATATTAAATCATCTATCCTATTTGCATATTGGAAGATAACCTGCTAGAGCCATGTAAATTACTTTTAAATAGTTCAATGTATAAGGGAAGCAGCAAAGCATACCATCATAAAACAAGTATCCTGAGGGTTTCTACATCATTACATTTCAATTTTGATTGGAGGAAGAGAAAATGAAACCTGAACTGAGCTCTTCTACCAGCTTGTAAGTTGGTAGAACTTTTTCAAATCTTCATTACATTTTAATGATCTGTCATATTTCCAAGTAGTATATAGCAACAACATATGTCTAGATGCATTAACTCATGAAAATATTTTATGAGTGAATTAAGAAGAAATCTACAGACTTTCAGAATATATAACAACCAAACTTTTTTCACATTCTAGGTAAGCTATGTTAGCACCTTTAATTTTTCAAGGTTTGTTCCATTCAATTTCTTCTTGTATGCTTCTAGAAAAATTATAGCCTTAGAGGTACACTGCATACCTGGTACTCCTAATTGTCAGACACAAAAGAAGGCAGCAGAGAGAATTTTTTGTCAACAGAAGCCGTTTTTCTAGAGTCTAATATAAACAAATATGAATAAGATTGCACTCTGAAATGGCCAAATAGTGCTATCTTTTATTTTCTTACATATACAAATGCTGAGTGAATGAGTGATTTACATTAAACCCAAAATATTGAGAAATTAGAAAAATACAATACAAAATATATATATTACAAATATATATAATTATAGAATATTATGTATAATTATAATATTATATATTATTAAGATATAATAGAGATAATTGGTGTATAACAGAAAATACTACCTATATAATTAGAAAAAATGTAATACAAACCCAATAAGATAATTACTTCTATCAGAAAAAAATCTAAGAACAGACTTTACTAGAATTATTATTCACAAGAAATACTATTTTGCTCTTAATTTTCTCAATATAACCACTTAGATGTAGATGACCTGTAGAAGCGCCTTGCCCAGACCCTGGGCAATGAATACTGCAAGTGCCCTCTAGAGACATACAGCGTAGAAGGGAATGACCAGCATGCGCTTTTCTGATTTCGGTTTCAATCACAGAAACATTTCCCCAGCTGAGTCAGTCATTCATTATATGTTGGCAGCACTGAGAACCCCTCAGCTTGCTTTGTAATGAGATGAGTTCATTTAATAGAGGAATGAAATAATGCTATTTTCTAGATCAGAAAGCATTTCCTTTTGCAAGCAAATGTTGGGACACTAGAAAAAATGTATCTTATCTCAAGGGAGTGCTGTGTGCCCTGAGAAGCTGTCTTACTTCTACTGTCATCGCAAATTTGTTTTCTTTGTTCCTGTGTTACTGGCCAAATATAAGGTTCACCTTGCCAGATGCCACAGGAACTGAGAGTTGTACATCCAGCAGCTATCTATCAGTACAGTCACATATCAAGGATAAATGCAATGCACAGGTAATGGCTGGTGTAAGCTCTAAAAAGAGCAGCTTCCATCTGAGAGTTAATACAGTTCCATCTGGTACCTCTGCTCAGTGCTAATCAGCTGGCAAGGAAATGGGAGCTGGTTGGCATGGCTGCAGCATCCAAGAAGATTGCTTAGCATGAATTATAAACTTGGCTACCTACAATTTCACATCCTGGGAGGTGCTCTCAGGATGATTATTGCCCTTAGCCATTAGTTACCTCCTTAGTCACAGAATGACTCACTTTGTTATTAAAGCAAATTAAGAGGTGAAGATTTATTGAGTGCTGGGCAATCCACTAATTAGTGCAATAAGGTTTCCTTGAAGTTCTGGAAGGCAGGACTGGACCAGAATTCAATTTGAACACACTGTCTACAGTTTCCCTGGCAAAAGACAAGTGTGCAGAACATGCAGAGGGAAAGAATATATTCTCAGGAAGAACTTTATTTTTTCAGTAGCAATCAATGTCTGTGTATATGCCAGCATAAGAAAAGGGGAGGGACAGTCAGGAACTTAAAACACAGGAAATGTTTATGACAAGGACAGGTCCTGCCACACGCTCTTTTGATTAGAAAGGGTCTAATGAAGAGTGCTGACAGTGGGAAAGGGGTCCATTTAGGTACAGTTAGGCTCCTGGAACATCTTATGCCCAGCTGAGGATCTAAGTCAGTTGACATGGAGTTTTACCTTGCAAAGCACAGTAATCAAAGGACCAACTGATAGTTGGTCCTAATGGCTAAACCTAGTGGTTTTCAACAGAAATTTTAAACGTAAGGGCTAGCAACTGTTTTCATGGGTGAGGGGAAGAATCTTACTCAGCTTTCTTAGCAAATTAAAAATAAAAATAAAAATAGTATACAAAGAAAAGAAAATAAAAGAAAGAAAGAAAGAAAGAAAGAAAGAAAGAAAGAAAGAAAGAAAGAAAGAAAGAAAGGAAGAAAGGAAGGAAGGAAGGAAGGAAGGAAGGAAGGAAGGAAGGAAGGAAGGAAGGAAGGAAGGAAGGAAGGAAGGAAGGAAGGAAGGAAGGAAGGAAGGAAGGAAGAAAGAAAGAAAGAAAGAAAGAAAGAAAGAAAGAAAGAAAGAAAGAAAGAAAGAAAGAAAGAAAGAAAGAAAGAAAGAAAGAAAGAAAGAAAGAAAGAAAGAAAGAAAGAAAGAAAGAAAGAAAAAGAAAGAGAAAGAAAGAAAAGAAAGGAAGGAAGGAAGGAAAAGAAAATAAAACCAGCTAAGGAATGAAGTGAATCCTAGTACCAGAAGGCACTGAGACACAGGCTGGGATTAGTTTATCTCAACATTCTTGCTGGTGTGAAGGCCTTCATTCTGGGATTTTTATCATCATCTATTATTACTAACAATTTATGTAATACAGGCCGTCAGTTCTCTTTATTACATTCTTAAGTTTTCACAGCAAAATTTAACACTTAACTTTGTATGTTGAGCATCCACCATATTCTCACATATTGGAGCATGGCTGATAAGAAACCATAAAAGGAAGAGGGAAAAGAAATCTCTATGTTAATGAGATAGTTAACGAGATAGTTGTTAACACATAACTGCATAATATGTGGTTATATACTGTTTGTGTTTAAAAGTTATTTATTACAACCTTTTAAATTTCAAAGCAACAAAATCTAAGCACATGTAATTCAAATAAATGCTTTTCTGTTCCTTTTAAAAAAAATAAATAGAGGAAATGTACTTAAGAAACTAAATAATTCATTTTCTGATTTGACATTACCAACATCTAAGAGGATAGAAACAGACAAGGAGTATGTCCATACTTAATAAGGGAAAACATCCATCCTACATTTCAGTCCCTGGAATAATGCTAGAATGAATGACTATACGCAATTCACATGCATGTAGAAAACTATTAAGATTGAAAAAAGTGCAGCAAATGCAAATTTGTCAGGAAAAAAAGAATCACGCTAAGCAGCTTTCTTTATGATAGCTCTACTGCATTAGTTAGAGGGAAACATTATTTCTTTATGTAGCTAAATTAAATAGAAGATACATTTAAAAATATTAATAATAGTAATGACTTGAAATGCATTGTACTCCGTACGAGTCTGGAATTAAAAAAGATTTTCGTAAACTTGAAATCTGGATGAAATTCAGTAAAGATAGATTCAAAGACCTACATTTGGAAGGGAGGTATCAAATGCAAGAATGGAAAATATGCAATTACTAACCGGGCTGAAGTGCTACAAAAAGGAACTAGATATCAAGTAGATAAAATTAAGTATGAGTCAAAAGTGTAATGCTATTGCTAGTCACCATGGCAGGCAGCTACCATTGTGGGACGTACTAACAGGAATTTTATATGTAAGACACTGATGACAGCTATTCTGAGCTACTTATTCTATGGAGCTATTGTTTGGAGTCCACATTCAGCTTTGGGTATAGCAGGTAATGATTTAAGTAAATATATAGAAGAAAAAAATATGTTGCATCATGAGATAAGATGCATCTGTGGTCTGCTTCAATCCAAATCAAACTAGTTTTCTGTAAAGAAAGGAGAATAACCATCTTCTGAGACCACAGGTAAAAAATCCAAGCCTACTGCAAATACAGCAAAAAAGGTGAAGTCTGGCCTGTAAAGGTTATAAAATATTTACTGAAAGTTTTTAAAGTACAAAGTAAACAACAGTAGTAGGGATGATCTATGTATACTTAATACTACTTCAGACGAGGAAGAAAGATAACACGATCTCTCAATGTTCCTTTCAATTCTCCACTTCTTTTGGACCAAATGCACATGCCATACGTGCTCTAATTGCAGTCTCAGTGATTTCCATTGCTGGACATGTTATAGCAAGAGTTGCATAGCTCCTAGGATACTTCTGAACAAATAAGGTGAATCTGAACAGCAGAGAAAGCCAGAAACTTTTCAAAGATATAAAGAGACACAAAATTCATATTACAGGTTTTTTTCTATGTATTTGAATAGATGAACTTTTTACTAATTTCTGTTGTTGCTTTGAACTTTTTTCTTTTGAAATGCCTAATCTGTAGCATCTCTGAATACAGCTTTTCTGCTAACTGTACTTGGTTAGCTACACTTATAAAATTTAAGGCAATGGACATTTCTTTGTTTTTCATATACAATTTTGCTTATATAAAGACAGAGAAAAATAAGTTGCATAGGTTCTCAAATGAAAGTATTAAAGCAATCAGATTATTAGACTCTGTTTAAATTCCTCAATCAATTAGTGTCCTTTCGATCAAGACCAGACTACTTAGAAATCAGATTTCTGTCAACAGATTACTGTTCCCAATAAAGTCTCTAGAGCCAGAAGAAATACAGTCCATAGACAAACTGTATGAATTCATCTGTTCACACCTAAAGTATCCAATGACACTATATAAGGCCATGCTAACCAAATATTTACTTTGCTAGATGTTTCAAACACTGAAAAATGTGCAAAGGGCAATCTGCGCTCACACTGTGTTTTGAGATTTATTGTCTGGATGTACAGCAAATGTTGTCTTCAGGAATGCACATGGGCACTCCAAAAAACAATATGCAAAAAACCAACAAGATACGATATCTTCAATCATAACCATGTAGACTATAATATTTTGGGGCATAAACTGTGCAATTTTCTGTGTTGAAGAACACCACAAAAACTTCCCACTCTTTTATAGTTAAATAATATCATTCAAAATTAAAACACAGTAGTTTTAACTTTGATTGCTTTATCGACACATTAAATCCCATCTTGCCATATTTCCTTCTGATCCCTTTTCCACACAAAATCTTCTTATCCTGTGAACATGTAAAGAAACAGAATGCTTTAAAACAAATTTTAAAAGTAGTGGAGACCAGAAAGTACCCTCTGAAGTTTTTATTTCAACACAGTTCCAGTGTTGAAGAACACGTATGTAGGACCTACTCCAAATCATTATGTACAATTGCAACAGCTAGCAGCATATCTAACTAGTGATCTACATGCACAATTTCTTCATTTGCAAACATACGAGATAATTTAAAGTGCAAATTAGTCAGAGATTTGTATGTACAAAATTGTGCAGGTGCATTTTTTAATCCAAGTTCATCTGGATTCAGCTTCTCTCCTTCAAAGTGGAGTCAGATTGGAGGGCCCAAGTCACACCAGTTTCCCAAGACCACTGGTATTTGTTTCATATAATTCATTATAAGATATTGGTTTCATAAACTATTCTATATTTGAAAAAGCATCTTCAAATGATATTAACCTTATTTTGTATTGTGCAGGACTTAAGTCTGCAGCAGCAGGTGTCACCCACTCTGGTTCTAACATGGGTGTAAGCATTTCTTGGCATTGTTCATTTCACATCACTGGTGAATGGTCTCACCTTTTTACCCACACACTAGCATGGCTGATGCCTCTATGTCAGCAGAAGTTCAGAGCATTAGCTGTTTGCAGCCTGTCATTTGGAGTTGCAACACAGCCATTTTAAATTAATAAAAATTAGGGTAATGGTCTGAAACCAGGTTGTATGCACATGTTAGGACTGCCTAAAAGGTTGGGATCTTTTGTGAAATCAGTGAAATATGTTTACTAACTGTTACATAGGCATTAATATCATCTTAACTCTGTGCTGGAAGAGAAAATACTGTCAGTGAAACAAATATTAGTGAGTAGAATCAGTTAAGACGGCTTCAGAAGTCACTCTAGAGAAAGTGCTCATGGGTATAAGGAAAGGGATGAAACCTTTTAAAAATTAAAAAACAGTAACCACAAATGAGCTTTTACATGCTTGAGATTTCTATTTTAACATTTAGACATCAGTAACATTTTCAATGAGCTCAGTAGAATTACTTTTTTAAAAGAAGAAACTAAGTCATGGCCTACCTGTTCTAACTCATTAAAACCATTTGCAGCCCAGGAGGTAGTGGTTCATGGCTCTGGAGGTGTAGTAACCTGTATCAAACAGTAATTCTTGAAGACCACATTTATCTGGGAAGCATTAATTAATAGCGCAAGACAGTGACGACTGGTACAGGAGCTCTGAGCTGTTTTCTGGGCTGAGTTTACTCCATGCAGTTATACAGCAGCCCACAGGGCAGTATTTTAGGAAAAAATATGAAACCAGTTGTACTGGGTTTATGTGGCAAGGGTTGGTAGCAGGGGGATTTCAGAGTTGGCCTCTGTGAGAAGATCCCAACCACCTGCACCCGACATTGCCTTACCTACGGGACTTAGTGTAACCTGCATCAATATAACCTGCATCAATACCAAGGGAATGGAAACAAGGACAGTGGTAGGAGAGGTATCTGGAGTGAAACTGACCCTGGCGAAGGGAGGCAAAAGGTGTTTTCCCTAAGAGTTTAAATGTATGTTTTCTCTCTTTCCTAATATCCATCGTAATCAAATGTTTTAAGTTAAATTCCCCAAGTTGAGTCTGTTTTGCCTGCAGCAGTAATTTCTGACTGATATTCACTCTTTATTTTAAGCCATGAGTTTTCCTATTCCTGCTCTTCCTATGTTCTTCCCCCATCTTGCTGAGGGCATAGGGTGAATGAGCAGCTGTGTAAATGCTTGGCTGCCAGATGGGGCTGACCCACCACACCAGTGCACTCATGATTCCAATGGACAACCAGAAATTCTCCATTAGGCTTAAAGATATCTAACAATTTAAATAAGTATCTACAGATAAAAAATGCCTAATGGCTAATAACAACCTGCCATTTAGATGTGCAATCAGTTATATGGTTACATGCTGCTGCTGAACAGTCGGAATATTCAACTAAGTACTGGGTAACAGAACAGAAGGAAACAAACTGATCATTTAAAAAAGTATATGCACACGTGAGTTCTGCTAGAAGGGTATGCAAGAGGAATGAACCCATAGAATGCATAAAATATTTCTGACTTCATTTGTACCAGTTTTGTACTAGTTAGGTAAATTCAAATTTGTCTTTAAGCAGCTATGTTACAATCAAAGAATCAAACTTTTAACATTTTTATCGTTTTGACACATTGTGGTTCGTTTTGTTTATAGCACCAGTCTGAAAGCTATTATAATTGATTGTTATAATTGTCCTGAATATGCATCACCATTTATAATTTTTCCTCTGCCAAAAAAGTCTCATTGAGCAATATTCAAAATGAATGTTCTAATGTGGCTCCCATGGTTTAAATAGGACTGGTTTTTTCTTTGAATCCTCTTTGTCATTATTGGACATGCAAAGCAGTTTCAAAAGATTTTTCTTTTTGCATAATCACAGTGTTAGTGCAAACTCCACTGGTAGCTCATATATACTGGCCTGCAGTAGAGATAATAATCTCCTATACAATAGAAGAATTAAGGATAAACAAGTTCAAGTTATAGAGCTGCAATAACATTTTAGCATAAACTTACAGTGCACTGTCAGATAGATCTTCTCCTTAAGAGCACAGCTACATCTTTGAAAGTAAAAGCAGTACACTGGAGACAACTTGAATATGGTCATTTTTAACAGAATAACAAATGCAATAGAACCAATTTTCTTCTACTGATTTGAAATAATATTGCAATAGCTGTAAAATGCTTAATTGCTCCAGGAACATGCATTGTAATAATAAGTTCTCTAAAAAAATTCTGTATTTTGGTGTTGGTTTTATACATGACATGATTGACCTTTCTTAAAATAAACAGTGTTTATAAAAGAAACTATGCTTAGATATTAAAGAATCAAATATAACTTATTGTAATGCCTGCTTTAACATTCACTAAGAATGGTATGAATATGAACCTGAATCTTCCACAGGTTTAAAGCATTATTTAAGTGGTACCTTTGAAATGTATAGGATAAATACTGTTTCAGAAGTCATAGGTAAGACAATAACTTGCTCATATCATACCTAAATCAAGTTTTCAGTCTGGACACATCTTTTCAAGGAAGGAGAAGTTCAAACTGGAGTCATTGCAAATGAAGTTTACTAGAATGATGATGGGCATAGAAACGATATGCTCAGGGAAAAGATAAAGAATTTGGCTTCTCTATTGTTAGCAGTTTGTCTTGTTAAAGCCAATGTAGCAGAGACACAAGAACCAAGGCAGAAGAAAAGTTATTTAAACTCAATAACAAATGAATAACTGAACAGAAATTGTCCATTAATAAATTTAATTTTTATTCTAAATTAACCAAAGAAGTTCCTTGTAAAATCAGAAAAATGTCTGTCACACAGGATGTTTTTGACTCTTCTGTTCCTATTAAAAGATACATGATGCCCAGCTGTGGCAGCTGCCCTTCTTGATCTCCTACAGCCAGAGCCTCTCCATTAACACCGCGCTGTGTGTGCTGCAATGTTCCCGACATTCACTATGTCAGTTTTAGGAATAAACCACATGAGTAGAATTGTTTTTTATTGTTCTCCAAGCAGCACAAGCATGAGAAAATATTATTTTATGTTTAAATGAACAGGCTCTATTAGATATAAATGTTTAAGGGAATATAGTAAGTAAAATGCCCAATTATTACTTAATATCTGAAAAGCAGATGTATTCCTCATGAGCAAGAAATAAGACAGATGCATCAAATTCCAAACTCTTCTTCCATCTATGAACTCTATGGAATTATTTTCCCACATGAATACTTCCTATCCCATATAAGCCAGCTGACTAACAGAACATAATCAGACCCATTGCTGGATTTTCTGACACATTATGGGGGAGTGGAGAGAGGAAGTCATCTGAATTCTCTGCAGGTAGATAGATGTTCTAAACTCCCAGATCTCAGCACACCCCAAAATATAACTTACCAATATATTTTTTTAAAGAATCACTAGAAATAAAGTTCCAGTATTGAAAAATTGGTCACAAGAAGACCCATACAAAGCTCAATCTTGCAAAAACTGCCACACACCCTAACTTTATTGCTGTGAGCAGTCCTTACTATTCATGGTGGTAATTACAAATATATGCACAAGAGCTGGCAAATTAAGTTTTTATTTCCTGGATAAATGAAAGATTGTATCTGACACAAACTTATTACTCTGTCTTCGTAGAATTAGAAGGGACTCATTTTTCTCTCAACCTAAAATTCTATTAAAAATCTGAAGCAATACCATAAAGTGTTCCTTCACAAAAGAATGAAAAAATACGAAAATAACACATTCATTTTAGGCAAATGAAACAGTTCAAATGCTGGAGTTATACTAAACATTTTCAATGAGAAAACAGCAACACAAGTAACAGCAAGTAGTCATCTTTAACACATAAAAAGAGACAAAGGAAAATTTTTGCTGTGGAAAAATCTTAATGCTAAGTGAGTGAGAAGTAGGTTAAGCAAGATTCTGTTTTTATAATACAAATCATTATATAGCTGACAGCAATCTAATAATAAGCATGCTTAAATACTTAAGAATTTTTCATGTTAACCTAACAACAATATGATAATTTTAACAGGAGAATAACAACAGGTAAAATAGTGAGCTGGTAAAGCTGTCATCATAGATAGGTTTCTATGTAAACTTTATATGTCACTAGTCTCAAAACCATGAGCTCTTTTAAGAATACGAATGTAAGAATGTGGAATCTTACTTGTCCTGGATCTGACGGGGATAGTGTTAATTTCCAAAAGGATCTGTCAAGGGACATATCCCATGTGATGCCATGCCCAGCCTATAGCCAGGAGCTGGCTGGGGGAGAGGGCAGAAATGTCACTTGGGAGCTGGGTGGGTCATCCTGGTCAGGTCAGTAACCAGTGGTACCATAACATGTCTGTACATTCCTCAGTGTTTTTGTTGTTGTTTTCCTGTTCCCTTTCCTGTTCTGTTACACTGCCTTTGTCTCAAGCCACAAGTTTTGCCTCTTTCTTCCGATTCTTCCCACCCATCCCACATCTGGGGACAGGATGAATGAGCAGCAATGTGGTTCTTTGTTGCCGGCTGCGGCTAAGCCATGACAATACTCCAGTGGGAAATGGCTAGTTTGGTCTCACATAAATGTCATAGACAACAGAGGAGGTTTCCCATATATGAATGTTGCAGCTGTATGCCTGTATTGTTTTTGAATGCCGCTTATAAAATCTTTTCCAAAATATCAATGCATATTGGAAAATCACACTCTTCCCTTGTCCATCTGGATAACATTATGATAATCCAGGTGTGATTTTGCTCTGTATGAAGACACTTGTGGCAAACCTGAACTAACCTACTGTGCTGAAAAGCAGTCAGGGAGAATGAGCAGAAATGTTTGATCTAGCTGCTGTGCTGCATGAAGTTTGAAAGTTTGTTAAGCAAAAATAAGAATATACTCCAAAGGAAAAACCAATCTTCACAGAGGTAAAACAAGGAGGATGAGATCGGACATGGAAGCAGTCAGGAAAATCACATTAATCTGTTCTTCTTTAATATAAACAATAAAATTATTTAGGAAGAGCCATGAAGGTGATCAGAGTGCTGGAGAACCTCTGCTATGAGGACAGGCTGAGAGACTTGGGGTTGTTCATCCTAGAGAAGAGAAAGCTCCAGGGAGACCTTATAGCAGCCTTACAGCAGCAATAGGATGAGGGATAATGGTTTTAAACTGAAAGACGGTAGATTTGGATTAGATATTAGGAAGAAATTATTTGATGTGAGGGTGTTGAGACACCGGAACAGGCTGCCCAGAGAAGCTGTGGGTGCCCCATCCCTGGAAGTGTTCAAGGGCAGGCTGGATGGGGCTTTGAGCAACCTGGTCTGGTGGAAGGTGCCCCTGCCCATGGCGGGGGGTTAGAAATCAGATGATCATTAAAGTCCCTTCCAACTCAAACCATTCTACAATTCTATGAAATTATTACTACTTGTCCTGTAGAGATAGCACCACTGGTTTAGTTATTGTGAAGAAAGTGAAACCTCCAAAATTCAGTTCACAACTAAACACATTTAAACATACTCATATATCCAGATTCTAAACTATACTCCCAAGGCTTGCTACTGAGAAATGTTTTAATGTCTTATCTTTTACGCTTACGCAAATATTCACTAGAAAGTGTAAAGATCTCTATTTCACTGTAAATATCCCAGTAGGCTTCATTAAATAGAATAAACTGAAAAATACCGCTCTTGTTTAGGCATCTATTTTATCAACAATACTTGTAGAGTTGGTGTTCACTGGTATGCTAAACCCAGAGGGTAAATGGTGAATATGACCTATGCAGGAGAAACATGCTTGTATAAAGGTAGAGGAGGACTTCTGCCAACTCAATTGTCAAGCACTTGCCAGTTCCTCTCTTCCTCTGCAGGGAAATACTGACCTTGTTTGAAAATATAATGGTCAGTAACATTCCTTTAAGTTATTTTTGCTTGTACAGGTTTAATTTTCTTAGTCTCCAAGAAGCTCTCAGACAATTGCAGCTGCTGACCCATTCTGTTCCTGTCTTTTTAAGAGTCTCTACCAATGTCAAGGTTATTTGACTACAGATAGTCTCATATTGACTAGTAACAATTATTTCCTTAATTCCTGTTGACATCTACTTTCAACTACTCTTTCACACTGACCCATGGGTCTCAAAATAGCTACACAGTATATTCATCAATCCTGTTATCATCTTAAATATTAGCATAATGTTCATTCAATCTTATGTAGTAAGAGAGATGTATAATGTATGGGAGAGGTATTTAAAAAAGTTTTTTGACAGCACAATTGTGCCTCTTGGTTCCAAAGCTCCCCCTCAGCATCACTTGTTAAGAATTTCTGCTTCCTTTAGTCAGTTTTCCTACCCATTAGTCTGAAAAGACACTGAAGAGTGGTTTTGTCCAGTTCACCAAACAGAGCCAAACACTGAGGTAGTACATCTTTGGGTGAGTTTCAGCTGCTGTGCTTCTCTTCTTGGATGAACATGCTCCTGGATGGAAAATTTGTACATCGCCTAAATATTTTCATTTATTCTTTTAACCATAGGGTAGTTATGTTAGAATTCATCAAGTGTTAGCCTTCCCAAGTGCGTAAAGCATTTCCTTGAAGCCTATCTGAGCATTTGAAAGCTTTCCCATCCCAAATGAGATTGTGCTATGTAGGCAAAATTTATCTGCATTCCTCATGTAGGTTCTGGGAGTTGGGCTGGTAACAGCTAGGATTAAGGTAGCAGTCATAGATGCCTTACCCGGTTTCAATTATTTCTTCATTAAATCAGTTCCAACACCACTTCTCCGTCTATTCAATAACCAAGATTCATAATCAAATGAATAATGAAAGGTGAATGGAAATGTTGTGCTTAGTTGTCGCTAAGTCTGTTTTCAGGTCGATAGATTCAAATGACTATATCAACATTTGATGTGTATTACTGAGGGAAGATTTAGCCTTAAATCTCTTTCTTTTTTTCCTTTTTTTTTTAATTCATGTCTTTGAATTAAAAAGCTTTAAGTAAGTCCTTTTTGTTACTGTGGATTGATGCTTGTAATAAAAATAAAAGTTTTAGTATTGTATTTATTCCCTGTAATATGAACACAATCAGAAGCAACTGATTAAATTGTATGATTCCTTGCAGATAATAGTTGGCAGTGCCTGACAAATACTTCCAAAAGTTTTGGTTAATTTAGGAGTTTTCTTAATAGTATCTTCCTGTAAACAAATAACCATGGTTTAACCCCAGGCAGCAGATAAGCACCACACAGCCAATCACTCACTCTCCCCAAAGTTGGATAAGGGAGAGAACTGGAAGGGTAAAAGGGCAAAAACTTGTGACGTGAGATAAAGACAGTTTAATAGGTACAGCAAAAGCTGCATGCATAAGCAAACCAAAATAAGGAATTCACTCATCACTTCCCATTGGCAGGCAGATGTTTAGCCATTTCCAGGAGAGCAGGGCCCCACCACATGTAATGTTTATTTGGGAAGACAAATGCCATAACTCTAAATGTCTCCTCCTTCCCCCAGCATTTATTGCTGATCGTGACACCATATTGTTTGGGATATCCCTTTTGTTAGTTGGGGTTAGTCCTCTCCCAACTTCTTGCTCACCCCCAGACTACTTGCTGGCAGTGCAGCATGGGAAGCAGAAAAAGGCCTTGGTGCTGTGCAAGCACTGCTCAGCAGTAACTAAACAATCCTTGTGTTATCAATACCGTTTCATCACAAATCCAAAACATAGCACAGTACAAGATACTTTGAAGAAAGTTAACTCCATCCCAGCCAAAACCATTACAGACTGTCACGTCCTTTGCTCTTCATCATCTTACCTGACCAAAGAAATGTGAGCTGTGTATCGATGTGTCTATTTAACATAAAATTTAAGAGATATGGATTACATTCTCAACTGTTTAGACCCAAACTACTTGAAAGTGTTCTTAAAATAGAAGGACTTGTAATGGGCAGGGACCATTTCATACACAACCAAAGCCAGCGAATATTTCTGTTGTTTACGTGCAAAAGGGAATAATACTTAGGAATGGCATTTCAATGTTATTTGAAAACATATACAGATCGTTTGTCAACACCTGACATTCTTGGGGTTTTTTCCATCACTTTCAGGAATACTTTATTTTTCAGATGGACATACTCTTACCCTTTAATAGTTTTTGGAACAGAAGTCTATATAGGGGAAGGATCAGCTCAACCTTGAAGTAAGAAATTAGAGAGATTTTCTTACTTTCTTACTTTACTTTATTTTTCTCTTTGCATATTAGTGAATACTTAGATTTCATAGCTTCTTTTTGTGTGTTTGTGTTAATTTAATTTTTAAAAAATAATTTTCCACCTTTTCATTTTTGATTTAATTAAACTTATCAAAGATGTCATGATGATTCTCATGTCTTCCTCAACATTATTCCTGGTTTTCCATCTTCTGTGGTCAAAGATGGCTGAATGAATCAGAGCTTCTCTATTCTTCTCACTATTAAAACAGAAGTATAACTACAGTTCTGGATTTTGGAGCATTTTCAGTGTATATTTTAACTATATTTTTTGCATCTTTTCTGTAAGAGTTTGAAAAAAACTGGTCTGTGTGTGCTGGCTATGCAATACTCTATTACTTCACATGTTTAATCAGTACAACATATTTTATAATTACCTTCTAGATGTTCCGTTAGAAAATGGTTTTCCTTTTTTTAAAAATATTGAATATTTTTTCCCCCTTCCTTACAACTAACATTGGTATACTGCTGTTCTTTCCTTAGCTAGCATCAGAGGGTTTTATTATCATGCCACAGTTTTAACTATGGGCGCTCCTTCTTTGTGAGACATTTATTATATACAAGAGATTTACCTGTTTCTTAAAATATTGCAAATGTATTCTGCATCCATATAAACAAGGGATAACTATTATTTCTTTGTACCTGACTGTTTCAAAAACAAGGCCAAGAGATATTTATAGATAAAGAGGCTGTGACACCCCCATTCCCATGGAGGTGTGTCTTCATTCCTTCTTGCAATGTGAACTTCCTTGCACACAATCTGCCACTCATACTTTCTAGCGCCACTTATCAAGAAGTGAAGTGAGTAAGAGAGAGTAATTATGGTTATAATATTATTTCCATCTCCCATTTAATATTCAGAGGTACATTTGACTCCATTAATAAGACATAGTAGTAATATTTTTAACTGAAAGATACTCAGAAAGAAAATGTGAACTAGAAGTAGTCTAAAGTGGTAAAGTTTAACCTAGCTAAAGCCTACAGTGAGAGTGTTTCAAGACCTCTATAACCCACGGAGCATGGTGCTGTTTTTTCTTTAGATCTACTCTGCTTGGATTTTACACCACAGGAAGAACAAGCAAAAAACGTTTTGATTTCTTCTAAGTTGTAGCATAGCTATGGTGCAAACTCTTTAATACAATTAATGCACTAAGCATCTAAGATCTTAAAGAAAGTTCATGTGACTGATTTCAGTAAAGAACACTGAAGAACTGATTGTCACTCTATGGCACCCAACCCTCTAACTGCTGCAGGACAGATAGAGGGGCATAGGTTATGCTACAGACTATATAGATTTGGGGTTGTTCAGCCTGGAGAAGAGAAGGCTTCAGGAAGACCTTATAGCGGCCTTCCAGTACCTGAAGGGGGACTACAAGAAAGCTGAGGAGGGGCTGTTTGCAAGGGCATGTAGCCCTTATGATGGTGGAGGCCCCATCCCTGGAGACATTCAAGGCCAAGCTTGATGAGGTTCTGAGCAATCTGATCTAGTCAAAGATGTCCCTGCTTACTGCAGGGGGGTTGGACTTGGTGACCTTTAAAGGTCTCTTCCAACCCAACACATTCTATGATTCTATGATTCTATGATCTTGCTTCTGATCCTCTTGAAGGAACTTATAAGTCATTTCTGCAAGAAGTGAGTAACGGATACTATGACCAGTATCAGAGAGGCCCTGCCTCTGACCAGGTGGAGGAAAGGGACAACCAGGTTTATTGGACAATGTGGATTCGATGGCCTTGCACATCAGACCCACAGGAGTATAAGGCTGTAGTGGACATGGGTGCACAGTGCACCTTAATACCACCAAGCTGTAGAGGGCCAGAACCCATTTGTGTTTCTGGGGTGACAGAGTGATCCCAAGAGTTGACTGTACTGCAAGCTAAAGTGAGCCTTCACTTCATATCTGTAAATTTAAGCCACAACTTGATTGTATCACATGGTCAGAACCCAAGAGTAAATATTTATACAACGCATCTATCCTTGTAGGTTCAGATACCACATCATCTCTACAGTATGCACAACTGAGGCACCTTCTTCGGAGCTGATCAAGTGACTGTCGCTCGTGGTTTACCACTATAGCAAAAATAGGGCCACCACTACCACACATCTCAAAGAAAAAGCTACAAGCAGCAGTGGGAGACAGGCAATACTATTACTTCACAGTTGTGATGGAAGTACAAGATCCATCTATCTCATTCTGATCCTCACTTCTGGCTGATACTGGGCTGTTAGGAAAAGGCAAAAAGCAGGCTTGCTTACAGTCCTACTTACTCTAGGGCCTTCCAAAAATCTACAAGGGATTTCTCTTAATATAAGTCTGTGTTCTCTGTATTTCAGTGTGGGGCCACAAATGTGAAATGCAAGAGAAGAATCTGTGAGCTAATGATAAATCACTCTAATGCCACAATTCTATTCATTTTCTCTTACAAATAAAGGTGAATTTAAGTAGGATTATTAGCACCATCCATGACAGAAATTGTCCACCTTTTTTCTCGAGAACATGTCCTTTGTTATAGTTTAATGCTTGATTCAACTATAATTTTGCTGTACAGGTCTCCAGAGCTTACATTGGTATAGGATTACTCCAGATCTTTGCTTACAACACAACTTTTCCAAATCTTCCTAGTCCCAGTGAGACGTCTGGACCAGATCACAGAAGCATAGAATCATAGAATTATAGAATGGTTTTGGTTGGAAGGGACCTTTAAAGGACATCTAGTCCAACCCCTGCAATGAACAAGGACATCTTCAACTACATCAGGTTGCTCAAAGCCCTGTCCACCCTGACCTTGAATGTTTCCAGGGATGAGGCATCTACCACCTCTTTGGGCAAACTGTTCCAGTGTTTCACCACCATCATCGTAAAAATTTTTTTGCTTATATCTAGTTGTTGTGACCCAAGTGCAGGACCCGGCACTTGGCCTTGTTGAACCTCATACCATTGGTCTCAGCCCATCCGTCCAGCCTGACCAGCCTGAATCACTTCATCTCCCAGTCTGTGTTGATACCTGGAGTTGGTATCCCAGGTGCAGGTGCAGGACGTTGCACTTGGCATTGTTGAACCTCATGAATTTCTCACAGGCCCACTTCTCAAGCCTGTCCACGTCCCTCTGAATGGCATCCCATCCCTCAGGGGGTTTTCATACCTTCTGTCGTGGTTTTTGGCCGGATTGGCCAAGCAGAACGACAGATAGCCCTTCCCCACCACTTCTCCTCAGAGAGGAGAGGAGATTTATGAGTTTAGAAAAAGAACTAAACTACCTTAATGAAAATAATAATAAATAAGAAAATAGTAAATAATAATAGAATAATAAAAATTTGTGGGAATAGAGAGCAGCATAAGTCCGTTCGACCTTCATGAGATAAAGCTGCATCCTTGAGAGAGGGCTTGAGAGAACAGAAAAACAAGTAAGAATTAGCAAGAAACAGGACGTGAGAATGAAGTTGTTGCTCCTCGTGAACAGACAGCAGAAACCAATCGGAAGAAGTAGAGAAGCGTGTGGCAGTCAACCTTCAACCTATCAGCAGTCTCCTGTGTGGTAGAGGTGCATGATGCTCCTGGAGGGATAGGTCTGGGGAGAGAGAGAGGGATCTTCTACAAAAGCAAAAGAATATGTGGTTTATAAATTTATAGAAATGATCTGGACAATCTTAACTTCAAAGTTATGTTTTATGCTGCAGATTTTGGAAGTGTCTCAAGCAAATTTCAAGGCATACTGAGAAGTTCTTTGGTAGAACAGCTTTAAACTTGATTGTATAACAGTTTATTGGCTTTGAGAAGTTGCGTTACTCATATTTCATCCACAAAAGTAAGTGAAAATGAAAACAGCAACAACAAATTCATGCTAGAAGTATTGTGAACCTTAGACAAGTAATGAGACACTCAGCTTTAAATATTGCCAAAGTCAGAAATAGCCAAATGCAAGTTAACTATAAAGAAGAAAAAAAAAATATTCTGGGCATAGGGAAATAGCATAATTGTATTCTATTGCATGATATATTAAAGAAGAAAAAAAGGAGAGGTGAGAACAGCAGGAAATGTAGAACAAAAGTTTAGGTTCCTTGTAATCTTAGGTTCCTGAAAGCTAAAATTTTCCACATTAACCATAAAGTAAAGCAATGAAATTAATCCTCAGATCTCTTCAAAATCAATGTAACTTCAGCACATCCATTACTACACTGAAGCTTCAGTTTCAGCATTGGTAATTAAGAACCGAAGTAAAATTGCTGGACGTCTGAACCCAAGGCTAAGAACTAGCAGTAAGCCATTGGCCTCCACCCATATTTCTATGCTAATAAGTAAGAGGTGGTCAGTAATAACTAAGTATCTGAAAGATTTAAAATCTGTTTTTCCCAACCTCTACTTTCAACAAAACATTTTGATCTTAACTTCTTATAAGAGCTTATGTCAATTAAAACTCAATCTCTTCAAAAGCTGCTAGATGCCTTAATTAAACTTACATGCAAGAACTTAATTTCCGGTTTTTCTTACTCTCATAATAGACAATATAGTTACAAAATATAATCATCAATTTTCAAGGGTGATCAATGCACATGTGGGATATGTTTCCTTTTCATTGCAATGTTAATTGGATGCAGATATTTTTTTTAATTTGTTTTCTATCCATAAGGGATAAGGATTATGTTAATGGGAAGCCAAACTCTCACTTAGTTGAGAAAAATTCACTGCAGGACTTCAGACAAAGCAATGTTATGGTGTTTTGTGTGGTTTTTTTTTATCATCTTGGGATAGATGAGGAAGAGCTTGGGCTTCTTTTTTGTCTTGAATATTGTTCTAATGCTGTTTTCATAGTAATGACATAGCACAATAAAAAACCTGTTAATGTAAGTACTGTTCTGTAATTCATCCAACAAAGGGATTTCTAGTTCAGCTAACAGTGTTAGATACATTAGGAACCGTTACAAAACTGCATACTCCACTACCTGTATAAAGTAAGAAGTATAAAGCTGTTGTCAAGAATTTTTCACCTAGGAATCCTTCTTCTCTACAGGAAGTCTACTTTATATATATTGATTATTAGAAAGTCCTGACACAGGAAGAAAAGACCTGACTCCATGTCTCTAATTTAGATGAATTAAGAGTTTGACAATTCTATCCACAGACAGTATTCCTTTTATCACAGATCAATTTTTATATGTGGGGAACATGATTCCTGTACCTTGAAAGGAAAATGTATGCAAAAATAAATGAGCAAGCTTAATCAAAACGAGCTTTTTGATCTGTCTGATTAAAACGGGTCATATAAATACACTGGTTTCAATAGCCAACAGTAAAGAATTGTAGTTTTGACAGCACAAATGCCACTGTAAGAGAAGGTTTCATCAAAAAAAATTTGTGGATCAGGGCTCCACTACCTGAGTAAAAATCAAGCCCCAAATTAACATACTGCAAACTGTATTGTTCATCTAAAAAGTCAAAAGCAGTAATTTTAGTTACAACATTTCTTCTCTATGCTGAAACAAAGTATGTTTCATTATTTAGGATCAATTAGAGACAGAAGTAATTTATCTAACAATTTAATTCTGTTCAGCAATGTTTAAGATCCTAAAAATATGCCAACAATTCTACTCTTAACCCCAGAAAAAGCCAAATCCATTCACTAATTTCATTCTTGTTTGCAATAAAAACAAATTAATTAGAACAAGCTCCTTTGCAAGACATCAAAAGCGATTCTTTCAATTATTTCTTTCCAGTCTGCAATAAAAAATTCATTAACCTCAGCTTCATTCTGAAATTTCAAAGCAATTTATTCAATAACTTCATTTTAATTCACAAACAAGTTAATTACCCCAGGTCCTGTTCCACAAAGTTTTTCTAAGACAACTGCCTCCCTTAATTCAATACCCATGCCTTTCTCCATCTTGAAAAGATATGTTTGTTTCCTGCATCTTTTGAGATGCTGGCCATGATCAAAGGGCTAGATCCTGAAATGGCACTTGCTGTGCGCCACGGGGTTTACAAGCGTCAGTCACCTTTCAGAATTAGCCCCAAATTGAGCTGTTCCTCACAGCTGCTGTAGTCTCAAAGCAAAATGTACAGCAATAATGACTCTAGGCTGCATGAATAAACAGCAAAGCAAAGCTTTATGTTTCTATCTCCAATTCTGTTATGTTAGCATTGGTGATGTGCAGGCATCAGCGCTGCAAGTCACATTGAGATATCAACTTTAAGTAGGACAGGTGGATTAATTTTCCTTCTCAAACACTTTACAGAAAAAATGAATGTATTCATAAAATTTACAAGACCATGTAATGTTTTTTGCTATTTAAACATGATATTACACATACACATTTCCCTATCAAAACGAAGCTTTTATAATTCCCTGTAGAAGATGAGGGACTACAATTTTGCCTTTCAGAAAGTCATGTCTATTGCCTTTGCACAGGCTTAATGCCATATATTTAAAGGTAAGAAATAAAAATCACCAGTCACTATTTCATTTTAGTAAGTGGCTAGTCATGGACAGGATTAGGACGGCACAGGAATGACATGGACCTGTTGGACCAAATCCAGCAGAAGGCCACAAAGACGATCAGAGGGCTGGAGCATCTCTTCTGTGAAGACAGACTGAGAGACTTGGGGCTGTTCAGCCTGGAGAAGAGAAGGCTCCAGGGAGACCTTATAGCGGCCTTACAGCACCTGAAGGGGGCCTACAAGAGAAATGGGGAGGGACTCTTTATCAGTGAGTGTAGGAATAGGATGAGGGATAATGGTTTTAAACTGAAGGAGGGTAGATTTAGATTAGATATTAGGAAGAAATTCTTTGATGTGAGGGTGGTGAGACACCGGAACAGGCTGCCCAGAGAAGCTGTGGATGCCCCATCCCTGGAAGTGTTCAAGGGCAGGCTGGATGGGACTTTGAGCAACCTGGTCTAGTAGAAGGTGTCCCTGCCCTTGGCACGGGCATTTGAAATAAGATGATCATTAAGGTGCCTTCCAACCCAAACCATTCTATGATTCTATGATTAGAAGAACAGGAAAAATAAAGTCATTGTAAGATATAATGCAATGAAATGGAGAAATCAAAGACTATTTTACTTAACTTTTAGGTGAGATTATGATACGAATAATCACATTAAATGTTAACCCTATAGATTCCTTTTCCCATTCCTCTAACATTCATCTTTCTTTCAAACAAGTATGAGCTAGTGTCATTGTGCAAGTAGGAAGTTTTCAGACCTCCTTCTCTCTTCACTCTTTTAACTTAGCGTTGTCATTAAAAGGTTATCATCATGACATCAAACAAGAAGGGATCTGAAAAGTAGAAATATCAGAATCAGAAAAACTTTCCAGCTGCAGGCATAACCCTTGAAAAGCTCTGTCCACAAATATTTTTTAATGCACTTCTCTAACAGTGCCAGAAAGCTAAGATATACCCAAAAGCTATTTTAAATTTATAGACAAGTAGCATAATATCATCAAGATCTTGTCATTACAAGGTCAAGGAATGATGAATCTCATGCCCAGACTCCAATGACCAAGAATTCACTTCCACACCAAACCTTTGCTCACAGGCAGGTCCAGGGACCTCTTCACTGCTCAGCATATTAAGGGTACTCAAGAGCCTTTTGTGCCACTGTTGGGGCAAGATGCCTTCTGAATGTTAGGTCTTTACAGCTCCTCTGTGGCTTTAAACATCTTCCAGATTATCTTGGCTATTAAGAAACTTGCCGTTAACCCATCATTACTGAAGGTTATTGTCAAGTCATCAGAGAAGAAATTGGTTCACTATGATAAAAAAACTTAAAAGAAATGTCATCTCTCAGGCAAATTGATTGTTGTAAGGAGCATTACGCTAACTGAGAATACTAAAGACTGCAATGTGTTCAGAAATCAAATTGATAACCTAGAAAAGAGATCTACTGCAGAAACAAAAGATTTATGGGAGTTTTTGGAAGCATGACAATAAGAAAACCTAATTTTTAAGATTTGCACTGTATTACAATGTTTTGTAATATCATATATCAAATCCTTCTGATGAAGTTGCACTCTTCCTACTTCTACTGCCTTGATTGAAAGCAAAGGTTATAGTGGATAGATATTTATCATATTGCAGTGCCTTTCACCCAAACTCTCACACTGATTGATGAGCTACCTAGTAATCATTTCACCCAAGACCTAAATCTGGTTACTTTTGCTGCACAAATCAACAGTACTCTGCAATAGCAAAATACAGCACTGAATTGCTGTTTGCCAGGACACAGACCCAGGATGTTGTGGAGATACTGCCAAGGCCTGTCCAATCCTTTGACTACTACCTCCTGGTGTTCTTCCCTATGGGCACCAGTGATACCGTCAAGAGCAACCTAGACAATAGCAAAAAAGACTATAATGCCCTAGGGGTGATAGTCAGCAGTATGGGGGCCCAAGAGGTGTTTTCCTCAATCCTGCTGGTAAGGGGAAAAGGTTATTAAGAAGGCGGCACTGATAGTGTGTGTCAACAATTTGTGGCAGAGCTGGTATCGGCAACAAGGTTTTGGTTTCTATGACTGTGGGAAGCTGCTTGAGCACCAGAGTCTGCTTGAAAGAGATGGGATTAAAAACAAAAATAACCACCAAAAAAACCCCAAACAAACAAACAAACAAAAACTAAAACAGACAAACAAACAAACAAAAACCACAAGAAACCAAACACCACAAAATCCAAACCCAAAATAGGCTTTTTCCAGGAAATCAGCATGCTGAAGGGCCTCTCTGAAGTCCTCCATACTAATGCATACAGCATGGGGGATAAGTATGAGGAATTAGAGATCTGTGTGTAGCTGCAGGGCTGCAGTCTTAGTGGGATTACAGAGATGTGGTGGGATGGCTCATGTGACTGAGTGCTGCAATGGAGAGGTGCAGGCATTGTAGGGAGGACAGGATCCAAAATTGCACTTTTTGTGAGAACAGCTGGAATGCATGGAGTTGCTGGGGGCTGGATGAGGAACCAACTGAGAGCCTATTGGTAAGGATTCAGAGGTAGACTGGTATGACTGACAGAGTAGTGGGTGCCTGCTATAGGCTTTCTGATCAGGAAGAACAAGTGGATGAGGCCTTCTACAGAGAGCTAGAAGTAGCCTCATAGATGTTCTGATCCTCCTGGGGGACTTTCTTCAGTTTCTCTCTAGCTTCTAAAACCCCTGCTATGATCAGGCACTGATAGCCAGAGATCTAACCCTGTTAAATCAGTATTCAGCAGCTATGTTTCTTATTTTCTGATATTTACTCTCAATGTATATTCGATGGTGACAAGCCCATTTTTCATCCCTATATTGAATGATTAGTATTTATGAAAATGAACATGTAAGATACACAGTTTTTTTGTACCTGACCTCATTTATCAGGAGATGAGATCATTCAATGCAATTAGGGTGATGACAGAGACAGATGGTAAACGATCATAAAAGACAATTATTATGGTTTCTTTTTAGTACTGACACACATTATACAGTAAGATCCATTAGTTTAAAATGTCTTTGGAAATTACAATAATGAAATGTCTGTTATATGGAGCTCACCATCAACCACGTTTTCTTATTACCAGGAATGAATACTCAATTAAAGGAAATGAAAAAGAAAGAGAAACAAAAGAAAGAAAAAGAAAGACAATACAAGGACACAAAACAACACCTAAAATCAACATTCAAACTGAAATACCAAGGGAGATTCATGCTAGTTATCCTAAAAACTCTGAAAGTCCATGCTATCACTTGCTTGCAATACTTTAACTGCTATTACCTTGTGCAAACACTTGAACTTTTCCTTTTTTTTTTAAACTTTCTGCTTTTAATTCTGGTGTTTTTTCAGGATCAGGATGGAAATTAAAGCATGATGATAGCATTAATCACAAAATAAACCAACTTTTGACATCTTTAGTTTGAGAAGTAAGGGAGTAAATGCAGGAGATTTTCAAATAAGCTAAGGATTGTCAAAGCATACTGAAAGATTTTGCATAGGAATTAAACAAAGTTTTAATTTTAGGCTCAAGTATGACCTGGTTAGATTACTGTCTTATTATATCTTTTATTTAATAATAATTTTTCCCATCAAATATCTGTCATTTACCTTGCATCTTTGTGAAAGAAACATGCTCAGAATCCAGCATTAATTGTACTATTGTGAGTAGAGGGAGTAAAAGTCATGTGTGTCCTAAAGCAAAGTCCATAATCAAGCATGAAATTCTATTGCAATGGGCTTCTTTACATGAAAGTACACTAAAAATCACCTGAAGCACAGTTTTTTCTCTCTCTTGCTGTCTCCTACTTCCTCCTGGCAATTCCAGTGGTTTTCTCTAGCCTCCTGAGTCGTTATTTTTTTTCCAACCAATAACACAACTCATCGGAGAGGATAAAACCATTTTTCTCTTTTTTTCTTTTTCTTTTTATGGTGTAGTGACTAGTACACTTTCTGTGGGACATAAGAAGTCAATAGTTTAGTGGTGTTTGAAGAAAACAGGTTATAAGATACCTTTCCGTAGATTCACAGCCCTAGTGGACAGAGTTACCTCCTTCCCACCCTGGCTAAAATTGAGGTTTACATTTCTTCTCTGGTTTTACCTGTTGGCAGTAGCCAGTTACATGCTGATTTTGATGAATGTCTGTTTGGGGAGGGAGCACATGTCAGCACAAATTGCTGTTTTGAAACTTATGCTGTCTACTAGATATTCCAGAAAGGCTTCAAGAGCTGCTATGAATGGTATGTGTTCTGTACTCTTCCAGTGGCTTAATCTTCTGAAGAAGAACGTTTAAGATTAGCTTTTTTTTAAATGATGAAATTACATTTTTGAGCAAGCTGAGTGTCTCAAGTAACAACTAGGAAGACTCTGCCAGGATGATTATTTAATTCATTAAAAATACAGATAAATTTTGAAGTACATACTTAAATGCTCACCTGGCAGGATCCAAATGAAATTTCATGATTCAGCTTTTTGATAGCTGTATATAATAGTAGACCTTCCATCTCCCCACTGATTTATCCTGTTTAAGAAAAGGTCAGAAATACTTGAAGAATACCCTACATATGTATGGGTACTGTTATGGAGCATTTCAAACAAGCTGTGTTTGAAATACATAACTCATGGGACAAACACAGGGAAAGATAGGAAAAAGTGTTACTAGTGCTGTACTATGCCAGAAATCATGAGTGGTGACAACGTTATCAAAAAAAGCTTAAGAGAGAGCACATAAGAACTGGAAAGAACAGAGGACTTTTTTTGGGGGGAAAAAAAAAAGAAAAAACTAAAAAAAAAAAAGAGAAAAGAAAGAAAGAAAGAAAGAAAGAAAGAAAGAAAGAAAGAAAGAAAGAAAGAACAAAAAAAGATGTTATAGAATTGAATAGAGTCTATCACATATTTATCTGATTTAATTATTGAACTTTGTGTCATCATGCACCCAAGCATGGTTATAATCAGGCTGTAACTCTCCTAGTTTATATGATAACAATTTCCATAAATATTTCCCCAGCCAATATGCATCTTCCCATGTTAATTATGCAGAGACCAGTGGGACTTTCTCTGTTCATCCTCATTGTTGGTCAAAATATTCACAAATATATTGTTGTTTACTTTTATCTCTTCACTCTCCATTTTTACCAAATCTTTAAATGTTTAAGCTTCTAACCATGGGAAAATTACACCTTTCTGCTGTATCACCACCTATATATGCTTTGTATTTTAACACAGAATTCTGCACTATTGAATGCAGAAAAATATTTAGAAACATCACATCAAATCCCTATGATTCCTGTGATTTGCCCCTAAATTCTCTAGAAGTTGTAGCTATGTCTGGTTTCCAGACCCAGAAGTTCTTAACTGCATTCCTCTGAGCATAGAGGAAGCATGTGAATTATCAGGCCTGACTTTATACTTTGCTGCAATATGGACGACCTTTTCTTACAAACCGTAAACTGAGCCTTTTATCTGGATACAGAAAATGAGGGTTCACACTTTAATATGACTTTGATAGGTACTCCCTGACCATGTGACTGTGTCTCCTGTGGAGTCCTTCATTAGATACGGTATGGACTTCTACCTTTTTCTTCCTTCTCCTGTTAGAATTTTCCCCTTTGTTCAAGCAGCATTCAAGTTACCAGCACCAAGATCCCTCGTCACCTTCAGAAAACTTCAGTCATGTACATAAGCATTAATCTCTTTTGTTGTAATAAGAGGCTTTACATTTTGCGTTTTTTCCCCCTTCCCTATTTTGAGTTGTATATAATGATATTTGGGACATGCTGAAAAAGCAGCTTGTTATTGTTCAGAATTTTCCAATATAAATGTTACAATAACAGCACACTGTATATTTACATTACCATATAAACTTTGTAAGCAATTTTATTCTACTATTAATCAGTTACTCTTCTTCTAGAAACTCTCATTCTAGAAACTCTCCTCTAATATTTTAGTTAATACAGATAATAAGTAATTTTTAAATGGAGGTTATAAGACTGTGAATGTAATGTCTCTGTATATTCAGAAGGTCTCCTGGTTTGAGGGAAAACAGAACCAATTTTCTGATTTGTAATTTTATGTTTTAGCTGGGCCCCTGCTAACTGACTAAAGTCTGAAATTAACAGCATATTGTTCAGACACTGTTCACTGTCAGAGTGATAAGACCTGATTATACCAAGGAACGATATGCACAGAGGCTCTTGCTTAGACTTATTGCTATTACAACCAAGGCCAGCTAACTTCGCTGTTTTGCCATGTTAGAGGGTCAGAAGCGGAGAAGCGTAGAGGGGTCCCAACCGTAGGGAGGAGCAGATGGGACAGGTGACACAAAACTGACCAACAGGGTATTCCATCCCATCTGCATCATGCTCAGTATAAAACCTGAGGGATCAAAGGGGCAAAGGGGGCTCTGGCTCGTTTTTTCTTCAATGGCCAATGTCTGAGGAGGACCCTGTCTGTTCGTCTGCCTTTGATTCCGATCCAAGCACTCCTGACTCTAGTTCCGGAATTCAGCTCCTGTCCATCGCTGACTCCAGTCTGGGACTTCTCCTGTGTCTGCTGGTGACATGATCGTCATCCTGGGAGCTGGATACGGTTTTGTATATATTGTATACTTTTTTTTTTTCTTTAATTTTTGTGGAGCATGGATTCACGAACTCTGGTGGGGTACAGACCAAAGACCTTTATTGCAACAATCTGGCAGTCTTTATAGCTATACACACTCTCCACGTGCAAGTTGTGTCCTGCTGATAGGTTGAAGGTCGACTGCCACACGCTTCTCTACTTCTTCCGATTGGTTTCTGCTGTCTGTTCACGAGGAGCAACAACTTCATTCTCACGTCCTGTTTCTTGCTAATTCTTACTTGTTTTTCTGTTCTCTCAAGCCCTCTCTCAAGGATGCAGCTTTATCTCATGAAGGTCGAACGGACTTATGCTGCTCTCTATTCCCACAAATTTTTATTATTCTATTATTATTTACTATTTTCTTATTTATTATTATTTTCATTAAGGTAGTTTAGTTCTTTTTCTAAACTCATAAATCTCCTCTCCTCTCTGAGGAGAGGTGGTGGGGAAGGGCTATCTGTCGTTCTGCTTGGCCAATCCGGCCAAAAACCACGACAGAAGGTATGAAAACCCCCTGAGGGATGGGGTGCCATTCAGAGGGACGTGGACAGGCTTGAGAAGTGGGCCTGTGAGAAATTCATGAGGTTCAACAATGCCAAGTGCAACGTCCTGCACCTGCACCTGGGATACCAACTCCAAGTATCAACACAGACTGGGAGATGAAGTGATTCAGGCTGGTCAGCTGGACGGATGGGCTGAGACCAATGGTATGAGGTTCAACAAGGCCAAGTGCCGGGTCCTGCACTTGGGTCACAACAACCCCATGCAGCGCTACAGGACTGGGGCAGAGCGGCTCAAAAGCAGCCCGGCAGAAAAGGACCTGGGGGTGTTGGTTGACAGGCGGCTTAATATGAGCCAGCAGTGTGCCCAGGTGGCCAAGAAGGCCAACAGCATTGTAGCCTGTATCAGGAATAGTGTGGTGAGCCGGACTAGGGAAGTGATCATCCCCCTGTACTCGGCACTGGTGAGGCCCCACCGCGAGTACTGCGTTCAGTTTTGGGCCCCTCGCTACAAGAGGGGCATTGAGGTGTTGGAGCGTGTCCAGAGAAGGGCTACAAAGCTGGTGAGGGGTCTGGAGGACAAACCTTATGAAGAACAACTGAGGGAGCTGGGGTTGTTTAGCCTGGAGAAGAGGAGGCTGAGGGGAGACCTTATCACCCTCTACAACTACCTGAAAGGAGGTTGTAGAGAGATGGGGGCTGACCTCTTCTCCCTGGTGACAAGTGATAGGACGAGAGGAAACGGGTTCAAGTTATGTCAGGGGAGGTTTAGATTGGATATTAGGAAACATTTTTTCAATGAAAGGGTTATTAAACATTGGAATGGGCTGCCCAAGGAGGTGGTGGATTCACCATCCCTGGAGGTGTTTAAAAAAAGGGTAGATGGGGCACTGGGGGACATGGTTTAGAAGTGGCTTTTGTCAGGGTAGGTTAAAGGTTGGACTTGATGATCTTAAAGTTCCCTTCCAACCTCAGCAATTCTATGATTCTATGATTCTATGATTCTATGATTGAGAGTGGCCCTGAGCAGAAGGACTTGGGGGTCCTAGTAGGTGAAAAACTGGACATGAACAAACAGTGTGCGCTCAGAAGGACAACCGTATCCTGGGCTGCATAGAGGAAAGTGTGGCCAGCAGGTCAAGGGAAATGATTCTGCCCCACTTCTCCACTCTGGTGAGACCCCACCTGGAGCACTGCGTCCAGTTATGGAGCACTCAGAAAAAGGAAAGACATGGACATGTTGGGCAGGTCCAGAAGAGGGCCACAAAAATGGTCAGACAGATGAAACACCTCTCCTATGAGGACAGGCTGAGAGAGTTGGGGTTATTCAGCCTGAAGAAGAGAAGGCTCCAGGGAGACCTTACTGCAGTCTTTCAGTTCTTAAAGGGGACTTCTAACAAAGATGGGGACAAACTTTTCAGGAGGGCCTGTAGCAATAGGAGAACAGGTAATAGTTTTAAATTAGAAGAGGGTGGATTTTGACTAGATATAAGCAAAAAAATTTTTACGATGATGGTGGTGAAACACTGGAACAGTTTGCCCAAAGAGGTGGTAGATGCCTCATGCCTGGAAACATTCAAGGTCAGGGTGGACAGGGCTTTGAGCAACTTGATCTAGTTGAAGATGCACCTGCTCATTGCAGGGGGGGAGGGAGACTAGATGGCCTTTAAAGGTCCCTTGCAACCCAAACCATTCTATGATTCTATGAAAACAGAATTCAAAAAGAAAAACTTTGTGGGACCTCTGATTATCATGATGATGATAAAAAGATTGCAAAGAGAGGTAAGAAATATTATGTTGCTGAGCATTCTGAATGTATGAAAAATTTATGTCTCTTTATATTCACTAAAGCATTCAGCTGCAATCAAATCTATTAAGACAGTAAATCTAAAGAAGAAAATAAAGGAATTTTTTTCATTAATTGACAATGTATTGTGAAGTTCACTTTGAATTCAGAATAAACCTATTTCAGACTGAGCTTCATTTAAATGCTATCTCCTAGTGTGATGAATATTGTGTTCAGATGTTACCTTTGAAAGCTTTAAGCAGCTATTTTGTCTGTATCCTGTTTCAGACATTTTATATCATGATTCAGAATATCACAGAGTAGTTACGTCCACAGAACTAATGCTTATGACCTGTTCAAGAGTCATCTTTGGCTGTCATTGTGTCATTTCATAGTTAACCTGAAATTTGTCTCTGAATTATAGGTCAAACCAAAATGTTTTCTTTTTTTTATGTGGCATATAGAATTTTATTCCACAAGTTACATTTTAAATTGAAAAGCGGTTTTCAACTGGCAATGTTTCAACAACATTTCAGACTGCTGTCTAGAAACTGGTTCAGTTTTGATGAAGCTGTGCTTTTCTGATCAAAAATTGTGTCAAAAGAATTCTTTACAACTACATAATGCACCTCAGGCCTGGCTTCATTCTTTTCTGATTTTGGATTTCTATTGATCTTACAAATGATGGGTAAATTTACGGCACATAAAAGGAACAAGAATACAGTATATTCTTCTTTCTTGTGGAGACGATGCCATCTAACGATTTGAATGAAGGCTTGAGGAGAGAGACACTAGAGATGATCTCCCTCTCCCTCCCTATCAGAAATAACCCAACATTAAGTGAAAGAAATCTGTGTAATTTACTACTGTATTCTGGTTAACAGCAGGGATTAAGTATATTGTTCTAAATTTTAAAGAAATTACTTAATATATCCCTTTCATTTGTTTGGGTGAAATTAACCTTAAAATTAATACTATGAGTAATAGCTACTAGGAATGTATATTAGCCATCTCAAAGATGTATTTATCAATAGTTACCAGAATCAAGATGTCATGACAATGTTTTCATGCTTTCATAAATTTAATATTTTTCTATAACCAAGTCCGTGATGGAGTAATTTTTCATTCTTCTTAAAAACCTGCCTTAAGCTTTATAGCAAAAAAAGAAAATAAAAAGATAAAAAAATGCTACTTCCTTCTTAAGAATTAGATCTCCTAATCTTGATTTTAAGCCCAGTGATGCTGAAGTTAAAAGAGATCTATAATACCACTAAGTAGTCCAAAAGAGTTCATCTTTGTTGATTCCACATGTATTTATCTTAATTTTACCTGATTCTTCAAGTCACTGGGTTCACATTTGGTATTGTCATGCAGACACACTGAGAATCAACAATGAAGTTTTATAATCCTGAACCATTGCCAGGTTACCAATAGGAATGTAAAGCATTTGCTATAAAAAAAGAAAAACAGGTAAATCACAATGATTGTTATGAGACTGGTTGTTAAAGTCATAGATTTCACATGGCTTGCAAAGGAAAGGAATTTGTACACATTTGTGCAGCAGAAAGATATCAGTGAACGCTGTATGAAGTGTTCTTAAATTGCATCCATAACCGTGATCACTATGACAACATGGGGGACCAGTGAGCACCTTTTTCCTGTTTTCTGTGTTTGCAGTGCAATAATGAGGAAATAAAACTGTAGAGAATTATGGCTAAAAATAACTAAAAAAGAAGGTAAAATAATATCAGGCCTATTTACATTAGAGAGGAAAGTTATCTGAAATAAAATAGCTAATCTGTTAAAAGATCATCTGAGGCAATATTATAAAATTATAAAATTCATTAATAATAAATACTCCATTATTAATACAAACGTATAACCTTTCAGATTAAATTAAGTGTGGGTTGTGGAGCTTTTTTTTTCCTCTGAAAAAAGAAGAACATACGAGCTGAATGAAAAATTAGAAAATTACCTTCTTGTAAGAAGAAAATTTGGAGGTGTATGGTAACAGATTTGGGCAAAATGCTATGATTTTTTGTGGGTTGGGGTTTTTTTAATTATTATTAGATGCAATATAATATGCTCTGAATAAATTCATTTGGATTTTACAAATATTATTCTCTATATAATATATTGAAGAGGATTTAATGTAGAAAATACTCATTTTTAAAGTAAAGGCTGATTGCTAACATATGATCCAGAAATCTTTCAGTCACCAAAGCATCCAGTTTACAATCTAAAGATTAAAGTACCAGAGCAGTAAAACTGACGATCATGTCTCGACAAACAATATCATCTCCTGTAATTTATCACTTACTCCATTTCTCAGTTTCATGAAACATGAGGACAGTAAGCACAACCAATCCAACAGATGTTCAGAATTTCCAGCTTTCTCATTAAAATACGTACACTGATGGCTTCAGGGCAGAAAGTGTTTTCTAACTTAACTCTGTTTCAGAATGTAAATGATTAACTGGATGTCGTTGTGTTCTAGTTTTCATACTGTTTGCCCACATAGTTTTTTGGGTTTTTTTTATTATTTTAGAATGTTCATATCCTCACTTAGCAATTCGGTACTTTACGTTGGTTTTAAAGTTATAAAACTGCAAAGACTTTGTTTTATATTTATTACAATGTGAAATAAAATTAACATAAATGTATCTATAACACTTAATATCTTCATTTCTTTCTGATGTATAAGAAATATGCTTTTAGTTTAATAAGTGTCTCCCATGGTATGTTAAAATAAGCACATCAGTGGGTTATGTCCTAAAACTACTGTGTTTAATTTATATATTCACTTTCAACACACACCATGTACTGTAAGATATAGCAATCTCTGCCCCCACTAATGACACACAGTGCCATACCTGTTACTGATAAGATGAAAAGTCTGTGAGGAGATACTTTTTGGGAAAGGTAATATTCAAAAAATGGAAATGTTAGGCTCTAATTTCATCCTGAAATGAGTAATACAGTGTATCAGAACTTCAGAAATCAGATCATAAAAAGGTTTTGATCAAATGATTATGTCGGAATATGTATGTTACTATGGATACCTGGTTGCTAAGGTTACAACCAGACCTGTAAAATAATATAAGGTCATGAAATACTTGGTAACTCAGAATCACAGTTTGAATCCACAGTTCTTTGATTTGAACAAAGATTTTCCTTCTTTTACCACCCCTGCAGCCCTTCTACTACTAACTTTTTTGTGATGGTTACTCTAGCTTTTAAAAAAGAATGAATTTATAAGGATGCATTTAAATGTGTTATCTAAAACTCGAATTTATTATAATGAATTCAACCTCTAAAGAAAATAGTGCAGTCAAAAACCATATGTAGTTTCTTGATACAACCTGAGCCATAAAGAAAAACAATGAGGTGAGAAAACCAAGAGCGTCAAGCCCAAGTGGAAGGCACAAACTCTAGGAACACAACTTTGATTCATCATTTAATTTCCTTCTGAAAAATCCCTTTTCCATGCTCTTCTTTTAAGATTTGAAATAATGTAGACCAGGTGCATATTTTATGGTTTCCTAGTACTGCTTGCCACCAAGCTCACAAAATTTTAGAATCATAGGCAGATTGCACCAGATGCAAGCAGTGGAAACAAGCATGCCCATAGATATGGGGTTATTTCTGTTGTCTTCCTTCAGGGATTTTACAGAGAACAGACTTTAAAGCCTAAACAGATATCTGTATCAATAATATCCTTTAAAATGCCCAAAGGAAGAAAATTTCTCATATCGACTTGACCAATACGAAGCCCTTCTCGTTATTCAAAAATGTCTATTGTCTTCCAGTCAATTTTTACATTGCTCAGGGCCTCTTGACAGAAGGACAAGCATGACTACATCCCAATGCTTGACATTAACTCTGTTAGACATGAAGCTAGCTGATATCAGAAGGGCTGTGCTGCAGGTCCTAAACCCACTTGTATAACACCTGTCAATTTGAAAAAGATCCTGCATCTCTCTAATCTCAAGCTCTAGTCAGCTAGTAGTTTTGTCGCTACTTATAAAAGATAATGTGTGCGTGGACATACATGCATCTGTATTTGTTTCTGTTGTTATTTTTAATATAAATTAATAAGAAAGTTCCTTGTTTGAACTGTGGGTATTTTTCAAAGCTAAATATCTGGTGTTCACAAATCCATAAGGAGAAAACCAGAGAAGTTTCGTAATATATCAAGGAGGAAAGAAACATTCCTCTCGGTTAACAAAGTTTGTTCGAAGTTTATCATGACTTTGGAGGGTGGAGGAACAGGGAGAGTTAAACAATTATTTTTAAAGGAAAAACTTTAAAAATAAGACTAGGTCAGCTACCTAAAGTGTGAGGGAAACATAATCTTTATTGAAAATCTTCTAATTTGAGCTAAAACAGTTCAAACTGTTCATTTTTAGAAGACCTTTACGAAGTCTGAGCAAATGTAAGGTCAATTTACTAAAGTGAGCTGGAATTTATTAAATATTCTTAATCATAATTAAGCCTTAAATGACATATGAGATCAATGAAATTGGTAAGAAAACATGATAAATTGCTGTAAACTGCAGCTCAGATATTTAAATATTTGTAGCTTGTAATTTTATGGAACATTAAGGATTAATTACCTGGGACAGTAAATATAATATAGCCTTGCTAATATGTATAGAGAAATAAAACATGTAAAACAGAAATTAATCAGATTATTATATCCCATTAATGGAAAACAAAATGAATATTCAAATCCCTGAAAAAAGAAACTGCTATTGAAATGGTAAATTCAAAAGTGACTAAGCTTCAATGGGAAAATGATGGGAATTTCAGTTTGGACATTGAGTCCTGCTCCATAGCATGCTCAGCTCTGAAGCACAAATCAATTTCTCATTATTTTAGACAAGAAATGATGTAAGAAGTTAACAAAGTTATTCATATTTTTCTTCATAATCAGAACTGTGTTTTGGAGACTGACCCTTTAAAGCTTTAAAAAGATGAAAATATCTGGCTTAGATATATGAGTTTCAATTTCCAATAAAAAAAAAAAAATTGTTTCAGAATGCAAACTTCTATTAAACAAAGTTACTGAAAACTTCATAAACAAAGTAATTATTGTTTTGCCTTCCTGTGAATTTAGACTGACATTTTTCAAAAATTGTTTGTCTTCACTTGAAATATACTCACGTAGTCTCATGTCCAGCTCTGCTAGAAGATGAAGTATAACAAAAGTCAGAACGCAGGTTCTATTCCCAGCTTCTCTGAAAGCTGCCTGTGTGACCCAAGCGAAGCACAACTTTTCCCATTCCTCTCTTTACCAGTGTGAACTCAAATCTCATGAACTCTGGTAATAATCACACACTGAATCACACACACTGCCTTTGGGCAGCTGGATCTTGCTCTGGATGGCGTCCATGGAGTAGAGAGCTATTGATGGCAGCGCTAACCCAGACAAATAGCTCAGATGTAGACATCTATGTTATAAACACCTAACATTTGGTGACACTATTCACAAAGTTCCTGTCACATATTAAGCACACACAGAGTGACCTCAAAGGCTGTCTTCTAGATAAAAAGCATTTCTTTAATTTCATTGATTTATCCCCTTAGAAGAGTAGATTTGAGGTAGTTTAGTTTTAAGGAAGAGTGGAAATTTGTACTCACAGGAAGAGAAGTTCATATTCTATGATTCTATGATTTTTGCATTAAAGCCCTTTTCAGCAAGTTTGAAAAGATGGTCTGCTTCACACATTATACAAAACTTAAAATGTTTTGGGTTTTGCTTATGCAGATTCTAAAATACATTTTAATAAAAGACTAGAAAAGTAATGTAATGATCCAAAGCCTATGAAATGATCAACCCTTTGATCCTTTGTATGTACACATACAAAATTTTTAACACACTTTCATTCAGAAATCTACATTGACATATCATATTAAAACTCTCCATACTTTGTAGTCTACTTGCACCAAAACCAACACTATAAAAACAGTAAATGGTCCTCTTTAACAAGTTATTATAACTTCTACTACATGATTGAAAAATCATTACTTCAGAAAAATACATGTAAGCAGAATAACTTTATTAACTATCTACCATACTTCTTCTTAAAAAAAAAATGGAAGAGATTTTTCACTAGTTATTTTATAGTACAGGATTTTTTTTTTTCCAATCAGTTTTTAGGAACAATAAGTATTTTTCAGTGCATCCAATTCCTATTGGTAAAACAGAGTCAACTTCTTTTAAAATATGCAGTGGAAATTGGCTAGGTAGTATCACTAGGAAGATTCACAAGGTACAATCAGTAATAGACAAACTACTAAGTTGTAAGAATAGTATGGGATCCATACTTACTGTATCCTCCATCATCAAATTCTCATGTCTTGATAAGGCAAGAAAAAAACTTGAAAAATGCTCAAAATGTAACTTGAAAAATGCCCAAAATCTAGACAAATCTGAAAAGACAGAAGTGTGAAGGATAATGGTTAGATATCACAGAGATTAGCGAAGTAGATTGGAGTAATCCATTGTTTTTAACAAGCTTGCTTAAGATATTTTACACTGTACTTTCTGACATTAAAATCCTGCCTTTTTCAATCATATAGTAAGTGTACACTGTTGCCCGGGCATAGTGATCATGAAATGACAGAGATTTCAATTCTTGGAGAAGTAAGAAGGGGGGGTTAGTAGGACTGCCACCTTGGGCTTTCAGAGGGCAGACTTTGACCTGTTCAGGAAACTCATTGACAGAGTCCTTTGGGAGGCAGTCCTTGAAGGACAAAGGAGTCGAGGAAGGTCGGACATTCTTCAAGAAGGAAATCTCTAAGGTGCAGGAGCTGGCTGTCCCCATGTGCTGTAAAATGAGCTGGTCAAGAAGACAACTGGCCTGGCTAAACCAAGAGCTTTGGCTGGAACTCAGGAAGACAGGGAAGGTTTATGGCTTATGGAAGAAGGGGCAGGCCACTCAGGAAGTCCACAAAGATTTCTTGAGTCTGTGCAGGGAGAAAATTAAAAGGGCCAAAGCCCAACTAGAACTTAATCTGGCTACTGCCATAAAAGACAATAAAAAATGTTTCTATAAATATATTAACAACAAAAGGAGGGCTAAGGAGAATCTCCATACTGTATGGATATGAGGGGAAACATAGTGACAAAGGATGAGGAAAAGGCTGAGGTACTTAATGCATTCTTTACCTCAGTCTTCAATGGTAAAACCAGTTGTTTTCTGGGTACCCAGCCCCCTGAGATGGATGACAGGGATAGGCAGTAGAGTGAACCCCCCATAACCCAAGAGGAAATGGTTAGTGACCTGCTGCACCACTTAATCACACACAAGTCTATGGGGCCGAATGGGATCCACCCAAGGATAGGAGCTGGCAGAAGTGCTCACTAAAAGTGACCAAATGTGATGCCCATCTATAAGAAGGGCCAGAGGAAGGATTTGAGGAACTATAGGCCTGTCAGTCTGACCTTGGTGCTGGGGAAGGTTTTGGAGCAGATCATCTTGAGCGCCATCATGCGGCACATACAGAATAATGAGGTGATCAGGCCCAGGCAGCATGGGTTTATGGAAGGCAGGTCCTGCTTGACTAATCTGATCTCCTTCTATGTCAAGATGACGTGCTTTGTGGATGAGGAAAAGGCTGTAGATATTATTTACCTGGACTTTAGTGAAGCCTTTGACACCATTTCCCACAACATTCTCCTGGAGAAATTCCAGGAGAAACATGGCTACACTGGGTAAAAAAAATAGCTGGATGGCTCATCCCAAAGAATTGTGGTGAACAGAGTTAAATCCATTTGGCAGCTAGTCACAAGTGGCTTTCCCCAGGGCTCAGCAGTGGGGCCTGTTCTCTTTAACATGATCTGGGGATTGAGTGAACCCTAAGTAAGTTTGCAGGTGAGACCAAGTTAGGTGGGAGTGTTGATCTGCTTGAGGGTAGAAATGCTTTGCAGAGGGATCTGGACAGGCTGGATGAGGTTCAACAAGGCCGAGTGCCTGGTCCTGCACTAGGGTCACAACAACCCCATGCAAGGCTACAGGCTTGGGGAAGAGTGGCTGCAAAGCTGCCCAGCAGAAAGGGACCTGGGGGTGTTGGTTGGCTGCTGGCTGAATATCAGCCAGCAGTGTGCCCAGGTGGCCAAGAAGGACAATAGCATTCTGGCTTGTGTCAGAAATAAAATAGCCAGGAGGACTAGGGAAGTGATCATCCTCCTGTACTTGACACTGGTGAGGCCTCACCTCAAGTACTCTGTCCAGTTTTGGGCCCCTCACTACAGGAGGGATATTGAGGTACTGGAGTTTGTTCAGAGAAGGGCAATAAAGCTGGTGAGAGGTCTGGAGAACCTCTCAGTAATATGAGGAGCGGCTGAGGGAGCTGAGGTTGTTTAGCCTGGGGAAAAGGAGGCTGAGGGGAGACCTCATTGCCCTCTACAACTACCTGAAAGGAGGTTGTAGAGAGCTGGGTTTCGGTCTCTTCATAGGACAAGAGGAAATGGCCTCAAGTTGTGACAGGGGAGGTTTAGATTGGATATTAGGAAAAAAAAAATCACCGAAAGAGTTATCAAGCATTGGAACAGACTGCCCAGGAAAGTGGTTGAGTCGCCATCCCTGGAGGTATTTAAAAGACGTGTAGGTGTAGTGCTGAGGAATATGCTTTAGTGGTAACTTGGCAGTGCTAGGTTAACAGTTGGACTTGATGATCTTAAAGATCTATTCCCACCAAAATGTTTCTATGATTCTATGATCCTAAGAGGAAAAAGAATTGAAGCACCATCAGTGCTATTTAACTGATATGGTCCCCATGTGCCACTGTATGTTTTGGGTTTTGCCAGTTAACCTCACATTAGATTTTTGTATTTTTCCTTTTAATAGAATGGCAAGGTAGGAGAAAAGAAAGGCCAGCTTACAGACAAACTAATAGATATCATTACTGTGACTGGCTTTGGTGCACTTTTTCCAGTGCTAACCAAATTTGACAGTGGAATCAACAAATTGAAGAATTCCTTTTAGGACAAAGAATTTCAGACATCCGTTCCTATCCAGAGGGGACAGTAAAATTGCAAAACTAAGTATTGGGCCTGTCTTTGGTCTTAACAGATGAGGAAAAGGAAAGCAGAATAGTCCATAGTGTTAGGGATAGGGGGGCTAATAAATAGCGTAAGATCCTGAACAAAAAAATCTGTGCTGATTTATTTGGGTTGTCATTTAAAGCTATACTAAATGGTTGAAACAATGCTGTGTGTACACAAGGACAAACACAGAGAAGTAGCAGGAAGAGGTGAATGGCAAGGAAAATGGCAACATCCTTCACTCTTGCCTATATTGAAATGGAAAGGGCTATTTTCCCTCTTGAAGTGACAATAAAACATGCCAAAAACCTGGAGTGTCACTAATTCTTCCTATAATTGAAGTACTTGAGTCAGATAACTTTAGGTGATATGAAACGTGATACAATAAAGATGAAATTCATTTGTATTCAATGATCATATTGTGCTACTTTGATTTCACAGCAATAGTTGTGAGCCTTGCCCCAATATTTTAATTGCTTACAGATTCACTAGAAGCAAACAAAATTGCACGGGCAAGATATTGCATGCCAGATATCCATTTAAGGTTTTTTTTTGGAGGAGAAAGGGGCTTTATTCTCCACTCCTGTTTTTTCAATCTGGTGTTCAATATTTTAATCTCTAGGTTAAATCCAGGTTTAATCAAACCAAGTAATCACTGATTTGCAAACAATCTGCAAAAATTAATCTATTCTCCCTTTTTCAAAATATCAAGTAACGATAATCATAAAAATGCAGCTAATACATTAAGAGGTGAAGAACTCAGCTGCTTCGGCACTCTGTTAAGTCAAAGTTTATGTTTCAGCCTTTGCCAAATGCAATATTCCCTTATGCCAAGCCTAGCCTAACGTGATTTAACAAACTTTAATTGCAGAAGCAGTTTACAGTGCTCCTCAAAATATTATCATTAACAAAGTATAAAACTCTGAAATTTGCCATATATTGTAGTGATGCTTGGATAATGTGGCCTACTTTCTGCTTATCAGAGACTGATACGATGCTAAATGTGCCCTTAAGCATAAGTAAGTTCTAAATATCTAACATTTACCAAGAAATATCCTTGCAGAAATGATTTCACATGCAAAATAGTTCTATTTTAAAATAATCATAATCCTACCGTATGGTAATTCAGAGCCAAGTACAAAACACAAATAAAAATTGCATAATCAGAGAATGAAAGTCTTTTCCTTGACACTGAAAAAAAGAGAGTACACAACTGTATAAGGGGGGCTGAGCTAATGTTGAAATTTTCCACACTCATCAATACCCAGTGCGTAAAAACAATAGCAAAAGTTAAATCTAGAGTGCAGATTTTAACTATTGCAGAGGGTTATCTGTGTGAATTTTAGGTAATATATACATATGTATGGAATGTCTCCTTAAAATTTAATCTGAACTGAAAATAATGCTATAGGACCTATAGTTTAAAATCTGCTAATCCAATGTTTTGCCTCTCTCTACAGCCATTTGTCCTCTTACAAGTGAAATGCTATCACTTCAAAAAAGTAGGTTTCTACAGAGATAATGGATGCAGGGTGAAGAAATAGAAAATAGTGTAAATGATTTTATAACACAAATTAAACATCCTGATGCAGCATGATAATGAAAGCTTCTGAAGCTTGCAGATACACACACAAACAAATAAATAACTCAATTCTGAAATCAATGCATGTAGATTAAATGGACGCCAAATTTCCACTTTCCAGGATTTAAATCCTCAGCAATCAAAGACAATTTGAAAAGCATGGCACTGCTACAGATTAATGTCAATGTTTTATAAAACAAATGTTTAACATTAAACATGACTAGACCTACTCATTCCAACAATATAACCTATGTTCATGAAATTAAACTACGCTAAAGTGGAACTTTGCACTGTATCAAAGTAGGCTTGATTGGAACTTTACTATTTAAAACATGCATGAATATTGCTAAAAAGTGCCTGGAAAAAAACCTGAGTCAGAAACATATGTTGCTTCTTGCTTATCTTAGAGCACTTTCTTAAACAGTCTTATAATTATCTATATAGCCATTATCTGATCACAGTGGGTTATTTACATGCAAGTCAGGCTTAAAGACTCGTTACAGAGTACATTCACTTTATATATTCCAGTTAAAATGAAATTCAGATGGAAAAACCTAACCAACCAGCTAAAACTTGCAAAGTCAAACACTAATAATCTTCAAATGTATGTAGATTTGCAGTGCAACTCTAATTTCCTCCTAAGTGTGTGCACATAATCTTGTAATCTTCGTTTATGTTGTCACACACTATTGTTTTCCTATGACCTGCCTCTTCAGTGCATGAGCTTATATATATCCTGAAAAGTTCTGCTTCTTAATTCTAGGGAGTAGCTCCCAGACCAGAATACATAAACTCTGAGTCTAAATATTGAAGAAGGAAAAAAAATAATAAAAAAAAAAAACAATATTTTGAGAGCTACTTAAACTGAAAAAGGGAAATAGCAATAGTTTCTGGGGAGAAGCCAAGTTTCACATGCAGTGAAATGTGCAATGGAGCAACAAAATCCTACAGTGGAAAAAGAATCAGAGGGGATGGGCACAGGTAGTCTGTTCATGAAACTCGAGGAAGATTGTAGAGAGTAACTGACTGTTGCAAGGAAAAATAAAAGTATCTCAACATAAAGGGGACTCAAAAGCAGGCTTTCTTTTATATAAACTTCTGTGTAAGTGCATCAGCTGGCTATATCATTTGAGTGTCTCAACTGGTTATGTAAATGGCTTTCACTGAGTTAATCAATAGAGAGTAATGTCTTGCTGAGCTAGCCAAGACCAGCATTGGGAAGTGTATACGTGGCTCAGCCTAACATGGAGTACAAAAGCTAAAACAAAATACTACCAAAACAACAGAATAAACTTTGAAGTGAGCTTCAAGCTTGAACAGGCTTGAACTGACTTCAACCCATGCATTCCTTCCTGACAGATGAGGATTTTCAGCATCATGGTGGTGAGCATCTAAAGCTCGGTAATGGGAATTTGAATTGTGATCCATCTGTATATTGCAGCTGCTGCATTGTCTTGTATTGCTATTTCAGTACACTTCTGTATCACTCTGTTAAATCAAAATCCTGTGCAACATGAACTATCTACAAATGAGTAAATTTAGTATTAAACTTTACACCCTTCTCACGCGGAATATCTAAAAGAATCTGGCCAGAGAGCATTGGACTCTGGCAAAAGGTACCAAGATTTACATTTGTCTCCTGCTCGCAGACAACTGAAGAACTCTTGGAGGTTGACATCAAAAATATCAATGTATGGCTAAGCTGTGGGACCACTGATTCAATCATAGTGATTATTTGAACTACTGAGGAAAACTACCCTATTTACTTCATTCTCAGCTATCTGGCCAAAACGTCAATGTAACTTCTGCTGGCAGAGGAAGTCACTGAGCAGATTCCATCAGGACCACATCATTGACAACACACGCAGAAAGATCAGCCATGAATTAAGCTCTCTAGTGTCAGGATTACTCTTCTCTACAAGGTGCAATGCAAAAGAGTGTTGAAGCTCTGCTCTCTCCTTGAATTCAGCAATTTAAGAGAGTGCTTTCTTTTCATGTTTTTGTATCTCTTTAATGTGCTATGCAAAACTATTGCTGAGACATCTGCAAAATTAATTCTGGAAAAGGATCCTTCTCCAAGTGGACATCACCCACATGTCAATGACCTGAAAAAACAGTGGAAATAACTTTCGTAAAGAAAGTTCCTTCAGTCCCTCAGTATAGGAACAAAACCACATTACATGATCAAGCAACTTTGATTCAAGCAAGATTTCCAGTCTTGTTTTTTTAATTTAAAGTTGTTGGGGTTTTTTTATCTTAAAAAAAAAAAAAGATATTTTAAACTGGTTTTACAATACTATAATAACCATAGAATAAAAAGTAGGTTTATTATCTTTTACCATGTCATTTTTCTACACAGTAACATTTTGCTTGCAATTGTTCCCAGGTTGCATGATATCTAAACCAGGACTGTGGTTTAGTCACTGAAGTACCCAGAAATCTTGGTTTTGTTTACTTTTTTTAGAAAGCTTGCTATTTATGTAATGACACAGATTATAATAATAATCCTCCTCATTCAACCCAACATGGAGTGATTCTTTCCTATAAAAGAGAGATGCTAGCCTCCAAAACTGATGAGGGCTTCTTACAAAACAGCTTGTTTGTACTTGGTTTTTAAAGTAAGTGTTAGACAGCTTCACCTCAACAATCAATATTTAACATCAATTCTTTTTACTCCCTTTTTGTTTAGAGGTACCTGAATAGTACTGACAGAACTAATTTTTGTAGGAGACAACCTTGCTTTTAGAAATAGCAGGCAACTTGTGCCAGTGGGAAGAACAATACAAAGAAGCATAATATTACAATCCATTTTATTATTTAACCCCCAGATACAAAGCTTGATGTAATGTTAACTTTATAAATGCATTTTGGATAGTGCTTGCCATGCAGAATACAAATGCCAATGCCAGTGGCTTCAAAACGGTAAACATCATTAAATGATGCCTAAGTGTTTGTTAAAGTAGTATACTCTCAAGGTTATATTTTATTGTTTGTTTGCTACCAAAATTTAAAATTGGCATGAAAAGATGTTTCTATGTCTATTTATAATCAGAATGATTTTGGTTTCATGGTATTTAAGTAATTCTAGGAGTTCTTGAGCCACTCAAAGCCCCAAAAGATCTGGGGCTTTTAAAAAATAAAGACACGAATTTTAAAAAATACTAGAAAACCAACATTAATGCAAGTTATTCCACAAAGACCTTGACATAATTCTGTTACTTTGTTAGATCATATGAAAGTGTAAGGAGATCCAAAATAAAATTAACACCATGGCAATAGATATTTTACTATTATAAAAATAAATTAAATACAAAACCCACATACTCTACAAATTGAAATTACAGGACTGAATAAGGGATAAATATTTATTTCATTCTTTTTAGTATAGTATGTAGGTACTATGAAAAAGAAAAACAAAAGGTCCTCCCCTCAGCATATCAAATTAAGGGTTCATTGCGAGGTAAAAATATATCTAGTCCCAACTCTAAGATATCCAAGTTCAAGTAAGCCCACAAGTAAAGCCTGTGGACTTGCACCCCTCTCATTTCAAGGCAATTAACACATATATTTATGCTTTTATACACAGTGCACCTGCACCAACACTTTTAGGACACAGGGCACCCAAGAAATCTTTTAGTTGTTCAATAGTGCTCAAAAAAAGGTAAGGTAACTATTTCCAGCACAACCAGTTATGATTTGTAACATTTGAACATTTCTCACATAAACACACATTCATCTGCCATAACATGAATGCACAACATGAATATTTAGCAAGCTAAACACATTCTGCTTCTTTCTGCGTTGAAGTAGTCATTGCAGTAGTCATTTAATCTGGCAGCCAGATGAGCACATATTGATTTATGTATTTATATACACTTAATCAATTTTCTTGTTAGCTGCACACTGAGAAGATACTAAATGTTGCTATATTTCTAAACAAAAATACTAAAAAAATCATGAGCAGATAATAAACTAAAATGACATTTTAGGATGTTTGGGTAAACATAGTTAGTTTGTAAACTAACAAATATACTTTAAAATATACATTGTCCTAGAAGATTTGTTCAAAATAAATAATAAAAACGACCTTGTAGCATGTTGCAAGTTTCCAGCAATATTGATATGAAGACTGCCGTGCTAATGCACAGTGTTCTCTTTCAAATAACAAATCTATCATCTATCATGAGCGGCTTCATAACAGAAGGTACACACTGAACCTCAATGGCTGAGTATATATCTGAAATTAGTTTCAGAGAGAGCCTACAGCACACACAAATGCTGAGGAAGAAGACACAATCTTAAGGATTTGAACAAAACAAACTCTGACTGTTGTACAAAACGAAAAACTGAAGTCTTAAGTTGTTAGAGGAAGATATTCACATTTCTGCATTTTCATTTTGGAGTAGTTTAAAGTGTTCATTACTTTTAAAGTGAAGAAACATAATGACTGACATCTTCGATAAATGTCAAAGAATATATTAAAAAAAAAAAAACAAAAAGAAAAAAAAAACTAAGAGAAAAAATTATTTCATTCTCTGCTCTAACATTCTCTGCCTGCATCAGTCATTTGACCTGGATGTTTGCATATTCTTATCTCCTGAGCAATTATATTCACACTTAACTGGAGCACCTGAGTTTACAGCTGTTTAATGTTTTGTCAAGAGCTGTTACAGACTTTCATTAACACTCAAAAATATGTCTTACTTACACTTAAGAGAAATATATTCAAGATATGTTTCTAAATGCCTTTAACTTCACAGAATCAAGTACAAAGAAAATGTCCAGTTTTACTGTAACAAAATGATGAGAGCTTAGAGTTTTCAAATCTGCATTAGAACTCCAGGGTATCTTACACTATCAGTTTAACAGTGTATGTAGTGCTGTAGTTTTATAAAAATAAGACACTAAAAAAAATATAACTTTTCTCAAAAAAGTTAAGTTCCACTGGTTTTATGATAAGCAGTCCTAATGTTTGGGATAGAGTATGTACAGTAGCTTAAATACCTACAAATGAACTCACTGATGACTCAAAGGAGTCATGATGGTGTTGATTAATAGAATTCTCATTTATCCCAGGAAGATTTTGACACAGATCTTTGACTACCTGGACCTTAAGTGCTTCTGAAAATGTCTGCTAAATACATCCTTCTCTGTTTAAGACTAAGTTTGGCAAAAAGAAAAAAAAAACAAACCACAATAAAAAACAAATTAAGAGATTGTAAGTTTTTTAAAATCATCACAGAAAATATATAGATTTTAACTGCTAAAATTCTGAAGTCTCTTTGTACATTCACAAATCCATAAGTACATAAAAAGAATGCAATGTCTTTATAGCATGTGATGGAAAATGTATGGGCTTTATTGAGCAGCAGAATAGTGTCATTTTTCCTCTGGCTCAATTAATATTTCAGGACCATAATTTCCAGCAAGGCAAAACAATACCCCCTAGACACCTATGGATAATGAAATAATGACCTATAATAGTGAGTCAAACAAAACAATGAGTTAACATCATTACATATTCTCAAGTCAAGAAATTGATGCTTTTAGAAGGAATTTGGAAATAAGAAGCATTTTGCATACAGGTCCTGAAATTTCCAAATTAGTGATGGTGAGTTATAATACTGTCACTGTGTAATTCTGTTTGCATAATAAATCTGCCCAACGACCAGCTGTTGGGACAATGTGAAATTTAATCAAAAATGATCATAATAATAAATTTTAGGTAATAAATTCCCAAAATGCACCTAGTGTCTTATCTGTCTGCATTGAGCTTACACACAAATAGTTATAAACTCATTGACTATTCCTGATCCTTGACAGAATGTATAAGTAAATCTTTTGAACAGAACATTATTGGTTGAAACATTTGGAGAAAATACTGATTGCATTACAACTTGAGTATTTTAAATGTAGAAATATTTCCATAAAATTGGGATATTTTGACTTTTGAAGGGTCATTCTCTTTTGCAAAGCGAATTATTTTCAATTATTTATAGCACATACCTGTAAAAATGTGTTACATATGCAAACGATTATTTACATTTTCGTGGAAGGACAGTGTAGAGTTAAGGTGCCACAGACTTTTGCACTCAGTTTCCATAAATACCTGGTTGCTGCTCATATGACAGATAAAAATCCTTACAGGTAATGTTCCATACATACCTCAACTTTGATGTGGTAGATATCTTTAAAATTGTTACGATTATAAATATTTGCTGAATGTGATATTTTAAAATTCTTTTTGTGATCAAATCATTTAACCACCAACTGATCAAGGGATTTTGAATCTATTTGATCTTCATTAATGCTATATAACTTATGTCAGTCTCTTCTCCCAAGTAACAAGAAACAAGATGAGGAAATGGCCTCAAGTTGTGCCATAAGAAGTGTAGATTAGATATTAGGAAATATTTTTACACTGAAAGAGTTGTCAAGCATTGGAACAGGCTGCCCAGGGAAGTGGTGGAATCACCATCCCTGGAGGTATTTAAGAGATGGGTAGACATGATGCTTCGGGACATGGTTTAGTGGTGGTTTTTGTCAGTGTTAGGTTGATATTGAACTCGATGATCTGAAAGATCCCTTCCAACCTAGACAATTCTATCATTTTATGATTCTATAAAGCCAATTTGGGGAAGTATTGCTATTCAAGAAGCTACTTAACTTCAATTAAGAACACTTTTTTGTAATTCACTGCTGTTTTCAAAACTCTTCCATTTCTTATTTGCACATTATACTTTTATAGGATAGAATTCTATTAGTCTTCCATCTTAAAAATTTAATTAGCATTATTTTCCTCAACAGCTTTCTTAATGATAACTATCTGGCCAGAGTATCATTTTACTATTAGGGTTTACTTTCAAACCTATTGCCTCAATATAAGATTTAAATGATTAGATTTTTATATTTTCCACCAATAGGAACCACAAAGCGGTTTTGTTGCTACCCCATCTGTTATATTGGGTAAACTATGCACATTAGAAAGAAATGATCACCAGACAATAAAATTTGTCCAGAATACCACAGAGCACTACCATAATCTGGATAATGCCTTTCTTGTACAGATTGTGTTGTATCTAGGGAGAATAAGGTATAGTGACAGATAGAGAGAAAGAAAGAGAAACATATATTTATTGTGGTATTTATAAAATAAGATCGATAATAAAATGAAGCAGATAGATAAAATAATTCTTATGGAGTTCTCATTCATTTAGAACAGAAAAGAGGTTGTAACATTTTATGAGAAAGCATAATTATTTTCTATTATGTAGGCAGTATTTTCTTTCTCCAGTCAATCAACTATCACATTTTCTCAGAACAAATGTATGTAAAGCATGAAACAAATATCAGGTGATGAAATCTACCCTGCTGTTTATAGAAAGGCAAAACAGATAACAAAATGTGTATGTATGGCTTCCTCTCAATTCTCAAATATTACAAAAAAGATGGATAAGAACTGACAGAAACTAAAAGAAGAATAAAATTTTGTTCCTGAAGATAAAAATGACACAGATACAGTTACATTGAAAATATAGCAAAACAATTTATTTACAGAAGGATGCTGTCAGCATATTGTATAAGCATAAACTGACTCGTTTGTTCTTACTTATGGTAGCATTAATTGGCCAGCCTGTCTTCTAAAAACCTCATGACCTTTTGATTTTTAACCTGACTTTCCACTTTCTTAAATTAGATCCTTGGTCATTATCTCTCTTCTATTACATGCTCTTTTCTTGAATCACATTTTTGTATGTTTCTATCATAATAGTTTTGATCATATGATTTAAAAAACTTTAAAAAGGTAAACATAAGATTTCTGGATTTGGATTCATTCTTGTGTAGTACATAAAATTCCGCCATGTAGCTTTGGCTGAAAAAGAGCATTAGTAAGGTTTAGCTGTTAAAACAAACATAAAGAAAGAATATATCTACCTCTTCTACATATACAAGTTATAGTTGTTGCATATTCATAATTGTCTGTCATCTCAAGGTTTTCCTTGCATGTCTTGATCTGGCCCTTATGCATAAAATAATTGAGATCAGAAACCAGCAAGTCCAATAAAAGATATTAAAGTCTATTTAGTTTATCGAATGGGCATTTCTAATACTTTTATACACAAATTCAGTTATCAAGTTGGAGTTTGAAGAAAGGTACATGCCATTAGGGCAAAACCATCAATTTCATGTCTCGTATTTGAGGAAAGCATTTCCAATTTGCATGGTGGTTAGTACTGAAACTATGCAACCTGTTCTGAGCATATGACAGATTTCCTAGAGGATATGCTGCTGCACATTATCAAATTGATATCTTTTGCTGGCATTTTTAAGATACGTTGGTGCTTAAGAGTGGCAGCAGCAATTCTCAAGCATCTACATAGCCTCTGTAGATATGGCTATGTAGATATTATGTGGATCATGTGAAACCAGTCTTAATGAGCCATCAAAGAATGTGTGAGTGATTCACATAATGTTCTTAGCTCATGGACAGTAGAGGCACATAGGTTTACTTAAAAAGAAAATTTTATTTGCTGTTATTACACAAGTCCTATCATAATAACTTCACTTTAGCAGCCCCTTGTGCCTGCGCTCTCATGCTCTCATCATCTCCTTATTTATTTATTTGAAAAACTTTGCTTCTCTTGCTCAGCTCCACTGCTCTTCACTTCCTACCTGGGTGCCTGTGTCATCTCTGCCAGAGGTGGCAAGAGTGGGTTTCTGAGTTAGAAGGGTTCCCACTGATGGTGGCACTAGAGGGGTGCACAACTACATGTAGTTGACAAGCAGACATAGAACCTGGAGCTTTTCATGTCCCAAATGCAGGTAGATTAGCTAAGCAACCACCCACGACAGATAATCTGCAGAAGAAGCTCTTCTAAGATCATTTTAGCAGATTTCAGGAGGGAGATCTAAGACATCTCCCAGCAGTCCTTTTGTCTGTGGCTTGGTGTAAATACTGTTCAAAAAGTAGATATTTTTTTGCATGAGGTCAAGAACAGAATTATTTTTGAACTAGTAAAACACTTCAGCTTAAAGACAGACAAAATTTCAAACGTTGACACCTACAGCTTCTGCTTGCAATGTTCTCATGCTTAATTGTTTGGGGTTTTTTTTAATCAGTTTGTCAGTCTGCATTGGTTGTTAGCAAAATTTTGTGGCATTCTTCTGAAAATATGGTTAAATTGTGTTTACGGGGTTTTGATGTTCCCCTACGTTATGTAACTTTTTATTGCCATAGATATCACAAGTGTTAAAATCAACGCCTTCAGAGTTTCTGCCTTCTAGAAAGGAAAATTCAGGCCAACTGAAAATTTACTTTTGTTTCCAGAATGTTATGATCATAGGGAAACTGGAGGAAGACTCTCTCTGATGTAGTAAATAAGATTTACCTCCTTCCACAAACCAGGATTTCTGACTCACAACAGGACTGTTGAATGTTGAAACACAACTTTCACTGGGTTTCTAACAAACTGTGGAATCACTAGAGGAGCATGGCTTAAGCTGCTCTTAGCATTCACAGTATGTCCTCCAAGGAGGAGAGATGTTTCCCCAAAGGAGTAAAGAATTTACTGTATGCTAACAAACACAGTGTTAGAAGGGGAAACTCCGAAAATCCTTCTGAGGAAATAACTCCAGCATCTCAAGAATTTCCCCTTATTCTCTCCCACCAGCCTCTGTAAATGTAGATTCCAATTGTAATCAGAGACACCATACATCATACAAGGTGGAAAACCCACCGCAAGCATTTTACTAATACGTAGAGAGGTCATAATGTATAGGCATATTAATACAGAATGTGTAATTTCCTCATTGTTCTGTGAGAATTCCAGAAAACAGTTCCGATGACTACACTGGAAATAAGGACTAGGTGTTAAGTTTACAATATCACCATTTTTCTGTATAATTTCTCTAAGCAACATAGAATTATTTTCTGGATCATGCCCCGTTAATGTTTCTGTGTACGCAATAATTTTGGCAGGGATAGTTGTATTCAGCCAAAATTCCCACTGCAACAGATTCAGAAGGTCTGCCTTGCAAATGAACTCAGTCAAGAAGTTGGTTGTAATGGTTGTTACCTCTTGTCACACCAAAAGGTAATCACACTGTATTTCAGAAATGCTGAGAAAATCTGTATTTCACATGCAGGTTTGCTTCTGTGCATGGGCCCCTTTGTTGCTGACTGAGGTTTGCTCATGAGCTAGCAGATAGGGGCAGGGAACAGAATGAAGCCCCCATAATGCAAAGGGAGATGGTGAGGGACCTGCGCCAACACCTCGACATACACAAGTCTATTGGGCCAGAAGGGATCCACCTGACAGTACTGAGGGAGCTGGCAGAAGTGCTCACTGAGCCACTTGCCATCATTTACCAGCAGTCTTGGCAAACTGGGGACGTCCCAGTTGACTGGCGTCTAGCAGTTGTGACACCCATCCACATCAAGGATCATCCCCGAAAGGATGATCCGGGGAACTACAGGCCTGTCAGCCTGACCTTGGTGCCTGGAAAGGTCATTGAACAGACCACCCTGATGATCATGTGCCATTATGCAGGACATGAAGGACAACCAGGTGATCAGGCCCAGTCAGCATGGGTTCATGAAGGGCAGGTCCTGCTTGATGAACCTGATCACCTTCTATGACAAAAAGATCCACTTGGTGGATGAGGAAAAGGCTGTGGATGTTGTTTAACTGGACTTCAGTAAAGCCTTTGATACAGTTTCCCACAGCATCCTTCTGGAGAAACTGGCTGCCCGTGGCTTGGATGGGAGTACTTGAGTTCTGAATTCCTTCCTTTCCATCCCTCTGACACTGTGATAGAGTTTAACAGTCTTTAGTTCAAGGAATACGTTTTCGGATCACTTCCTACATGTCAGTCCCAAAATGAGTTCTTGAGCTCTCAAAAAAATCCAGAAAAATGCTCCAGATAATTATCAATACCACAGAAAGATGCTTAAATTTACAGTTAATAATAAAGATTAAGTGTTCCATTTCTCCTTTGTTCTGCCGCTCTGAACCCAGCCAGCTATAACTTTGATTTAACAGGGGTGGGCGAATTGCAAATGATAACACAGCTATTCATAACATGAAAAAATTTGATTTTGCATAACATTTTTTGACAGCAGTGCTGAATTTGACAGGAAAAGCCATCAAAGCTAAAATGAATAAAAAGTAGATATGACATGCATAAGCCCTGTTAAGGACTGTGTAACTTACTTTTAATGTGCGCTGCTGAAAGCTAATAAAAAGCACTACTTCCAAAAATCATCATACAGACACAGAATATTGAGTATTGTCATAGCAAAGCCATTGGAAGGGAATCAGAGTTGAATTATATGTTGCACAGACTTTACTCCTAATATTTTTTGGTATGCTGTTTTTTAATTTTATGTATGCAAGCTGTGAGATCTTGCCTGTTGAGGTCAGAATATCAGATCAAAAGATAATAGGCAGGTTTGGTTTTAATGCCCAGAAAGTAGTAGAGATTTTGTGCTATGTCATGAAAGGAACTGTGTCATGGATAATCTCAGCAGAAAATTTTTTGAACATACAAGCAATGATGTTTTTTTGCGTGATCCATTGTGTGAGATGCTTTAAAAAATGTGGGCCACACAGCACATAAGTCTAGTCCAGGCAGTTACCAACTAGGTGTAAAAAAACCCAAATGGGGTTCAGACTACTAGAGAACTGAGTCCAACTTGCATAATAGATGAAACATCTGACTTTTACATCCTCTTCATCCTCCTAAACCAGAAGTTAAATGTCCTGCGAAAAAATCCCAAGTTTCACATTAGCATTCCTTAACAGACAGGAGTTTGTCTCACACACTCTACAACTATTTCTAACATTTATCATTCCTTTTGGCACAAACATGCATATGGTGCATTCAAATGACACATTCAAAACTGTGAAATTAAAAGAATGTTGTCTTAAAAAACCAGTGTCCTTACCTTGGTCCTACTGGGATTTCCTTCATAATTGATTTGCTGATCAACAGCAACTGTCTCACAACTTATCAGATCCTGTAAATATACTCATGACAAAGAAAATACTGGAGTGAATCTGTGTTTGGAGAATGAAAATAATTTTAATAAGAAAAATTAAATATCTATTTTTAGAAAGGGATGAAATTTTGCTGCTTCAAACATACAGGGTAGTTTTCTCCCAAACTCAGGCTATAATGTTTTTTTAGCTAAAAACATATTAAGAGGTAGTAAATTATGATCTGGCTGATAAATTCTTTATAAAGGAAGCGATGACTCTTTTCAAAATAATCATCAGTGTAATATATTTACATGTATGAAAGAATAACATAAAAAAAGCACAAAATATACTCAATATTTTTCCACCAACCGATATGCTAGGAGAAATTAGCATCATCATCTTTATTTTACTGATAGGACTGTGTTTCTCTAAAGCCCATTGAAAGCGTTCCTGTTTTACATTATCAAGCTTACTCAGTCACCATATTTATACAGAAAAGCTCAGAATTTTTCAAAAAGAGAATCACAGAATGGTAGGGGTTGGAGGGGATCTTCAGAGATCACCTAGTCCAACCGCCCTACTAAAGCAGATTCACCTAGAAGGGGTTGCACAGAAACACATCCAGGCAGCTATTGAATATCTCCAAAGGAGACCAAAACCTCTCTGGGCAGCTTGTTCCAGTGCTTTCTCGCCCTCAAAGTAAATAAGTTTTTCCTCATGTTCAGATGGAATTTTCTGTGTTCCAGTTTGTGCCCATTGCCTCTTGTCATGTCACTGAGCACCACTGAAGAGTCTAGCCCCATTCTCTTGACACCCACCCTTTAGATATTTATAAATATTGATGAGATCCCCTCTCAGTCTTCTCTTGTCCAGGCTAAACAGACCCAGGTGTCCCAGTCTTTCTCATAAGAGAGATGCTCCTTTCCCTTGATCATCTTTGTAGCCCTCCACTGGACTCTTCAGCAATTCCTTGTCTTTCTTGAACTGAGGAGCCCAGAACTGGACTCCGTACTCCAGACGTGGCCTCAGCAGGGCACAGTAGAGGGGACCATGACCTCCCTTGACCTGCTGGCCACGCTCTTCTTGATGCACCCCAGGAGACCACTGGCTTTCTTGGCCAAAAGGGCACATTGCTGCCTCATGATCAATTTCTTGTATACCAGGACTCCCAAGTCCCTCTCTGCAGAGCTGCTTTCCAGCATGTCAACCCCTAACCTGTACAGGTGCACGGGATTATTCCTCCCTAGCTGCAAGACCCTACACATGCACTTGTTGAACCTCATGAGGTTTCTTTTGGCCCATCTCTCCAGCCTGTCCAGGTCTCACTGAATGGTGGCACAGCCTTCTGGTTTGTCAGCTATTTTGGCTATTTTTGAAATTTAAGCAACGGCTACTTTTGAGACCACCGGAAAAAATACAAGAACAGCATTTTTTGATTTTCATTTCACACTTAGGCTTTTATCTTCTTTTTTCTTAACTTGGAGTTCTGAGTAATAGAACTTAATACAAATATTGTTCTTACTTTTACATGAGGTGTTCTGCAGAATTCACTATCAGTGGACATACAAATTACAAGTTTCAGTAGAAGATAAGCAGAACAATTGACTTTGGCCTCTTTACAATGGGTATGTAGAAAGGCACTACATTAAATGTGCCAATGTAAAAGTGCACAATCTTGTCCTGCTTTTGTACAAAAAAATCATCTTTCTACAGGAGAAGTCTTGCTTTTATTTTTAATTTAAATTCTTGTTTTTCTCTCTTCAAGAAGCCTCCATGAAAAAAAGTAATTTGAAAAATTTCATAGTTTTGATTGGTTGAAATAATTCAATCATTTTGCTGATTGTCTTGCAGTTTTGTACTAGCTTTGTGAGCTTAAAGGTGGTTCCTGAGACTATCAGCAAAGGTGACTGTCACTTAGTAGTTCCTATTTCTAGTGGAAAGGAAAATTACCAGGACACAGGTGCCCAATTCGTCCTACATTTTCTTTCCACTCAGCCCCGTCCCCATTTAGAATGGTTTTTCAACATGTACTCTGACTGTGGTTGGGGAGGAGTGTTGAAATGTGTTGGTGCTTGATTAAATCAAACATATTGGGTACTTAAGACAAAGACAATGGAAATCAATGGGAATATTTTCTGAACAGTTGAGTGAGCATATACCAAACCCAGTATCTACATTTGATTTGGTTCAAGCCAAGGCTATTCCCAGCTCGTGTTTTAAAACCCATTTACTAGTACAATTCAGTCATTCAGCAAGAAAAGTAAAGTCATATCAAAATTACATTATTGATTCACAGGCAGGTGCCTGCAGCTAACGAAATCCTCAAGTCCTCCAGATTCACCCTACTGTTTACGAATAAGGAGTTTCAGACCATATAAGTATGATGAAAAGAACAGAAAAATCAATAGTTTGACTAATGTGTTTGTCATTCATGAACAGAGGCGGTCAGCACTATCAGTGTAAATTATTTAATACTCTAATTAGAATGAATTTGAGGCACAAACACCATTTTCTCAGTTAGTCAAACTAATATGCAAGTTCTCAATGAAATTACAGTGAGAAAGGTCACTGTTGACTGAGACCTAGCTGCAGATCAGAAACAAGTCAATTAGTTCCAGGTATTACTGTAACATTAAAAGTTAATTAGTGAGGAAGCACAGGATGATGAAAAAACTGTATTTGTAACAGACATTGCAATGAAATTACCTCCATGGAGAATACTGGAGTCTTGATTGACGCACACTAGTAGTAAATGAGTGAAACTTTTTCTGCACTCTAGGAGTATACTGTTTAGTATCTAAAAGCTTCTTCTTAGAACATGACGTATTTTATTTGATATGGACATTTCTAAAGACCGAACTGGAGGTAAGGGATTTTGCTATAGGAAAGGGGTTTCTCCACACATGCAACTTGAAATTGGGTGTTAACCCTTTCACACTTTCATAATAGTTTTCAGATCACAGTATTTTAAAAAACATATTATCTAAAATTAACCTCTTTTCCCTTGAGGGCAACTGAAGACACATCTGCTGAATAAATTTTCTTGAGACCTGTAGTACATCTATCAAATTGAAAGAAAATGAGACTTTCCCCCACATGACCAACACTTTATGTTAAGATTTTATTGATATTAGATTAATTGGTGTAACATAAAGCAAGAGATACTCAATATTTTTGAAGCAACATATAAAACGACATTGATGCATCCTAAAAAGAACAGCAAAATCAGAGCTAAGAACAAAGATAACAGATATAAGAACAAAGAAAATGCATGCAAAGAGCTGGACAAAATCACCTAATGCTTCTCTGGTATGATCATTCTTTATTGCATTTTTCCCTAAAACAAAAAAATAAAAATAATAGAGGAAGAACAAATTAAAAATAAAAAAATGAATATTCCATAGTAAAAATCAAAAAGAGGAAAAACATCAAATAGTATCTTCTAAAAAAACTAAAGGTTTTTCTAAAGCCCTCTGTAACCTTGTATGAGGAGGCTGTAGACTTTTAGCAGTAGTTAAGAACTCAAGTCACAAGTGAAGAATCATTTCTACCATATACTGCGTAAACACAGAGTAAAAGAATAAGTAGAAACTCTCTATGGATTATGCTGCAATTTGCAATTGTAATATACAAATATTGGCACTTGCTGATATTTGATTCAGAGCAATCCTACAACAGAGGGATCCTCCCAGAAGCCTGACAATGTAGGCAGCTGCTTCATCTGTTCTGTATCCATGGTGGATACATACCTTTTTGTGTCCCTGAAGTACTCTCTCTTGATGTAGTCTATACTAAGAATACATGGGGCATCTGGGTTGGTCACAATAGGATGCTTTTCCACTTGTCCCATGTTAGGGTCAACAGACAACTGTTGGTATCCCCTTGTCACTTCAGAAATTCAGATGGGTTCCTTCCCACCATATCCTGATGGCATTAGGGTACACTGTGCATTGATGTCCACCAAAGCCTTCTGCAGACATGATGTGCCAGGCCATCAGAAAGATCCACATAGTCCAGTAAAGCCAATTGTCCCTTTCCTCTTCATGGCATAAGGCAGAAGCCCTCTGTTCCTGGTCAGAATATTCACTGCCTGGTCATTGCAGTGCCAAACCAGAAGTATTTTCACCATAATCATGTGAGGCACTCTCAGTCCTTGTTCTATGTCTGGGCAATCACTGGTTGCCTTCTGCTGTCACAGCAGCAGCTGGAATAACAACCTTCTTGGATGACCTCTTTCTTAGCAGCTGTCTTCTCACCCAGTTTGCATATGTGGGCTTCTAGCTTAAAGGTAGGTTCACCATCCCACTTCCTCGTGTCCTCTCCCTGGTCACACAACAAAAACCAGAGTGCCACATAGCATGGTTGGGATGGAGCTAACCTTTTTCTTAGCAACCAGACCCAGTACAATTCCACATTTGTGTGAGGTTTTTTGTTTCCACCACCTTGGCTGCAAGGTCACGTTAGTAAAGATATTACAACAGCTGGGGTTTTTTTAAAAAATCTTTACTCATAATAGTTATAAATATATGTTTTCAAAAGGAAGACGTGGCCTTTGAAAGAAGAAGGTGAAGACCTTGGCTGGAGGAAAGATCCTGAAAGTGAGAGAAGATGCTAGAAGTCAGAGTCCTGTGTGGAGAAAAATGTCAAGGATGCCCAGGGACCTCAGTCCCAAAGGTCTGAGACTGGGAGCAGTGACACAGCAGGAACCAACACAACTTTCTGCCCAGCTATTGCAGGCCAGCAGTGACCTTCCTGCTAAGCAGGGAAGTCAAGACCTCTTGGATGTAGGGGTGGCTGCACATGAGCACACAAGTTAATCAATTAAGGTAAAAGCTCTAATCTTGTTACTTAATTAGACTCCAATATCCACATTCCCTACAGGCTGATTATTCTGTCTCACCCTTAACACTGTTCAATGTCTGACTCTGAAAGTCTTTGCAGAAAAAGCTTGAGAATATGTAAAAATGAGGAAGTTACATAAAAGTTGCTTTTATCTGCTGGAACATGAAATAAGCTATTGAATGAATAACCGCTACTTGTGTTCCTTGAGTTTTGCGGTTGAATTAATTCACCGTGTATCTAGTCTTTTATTTAACAAACTTTTAAAGGAAATTAATACATCAAGAAGCAGTTACCTAGAGGCCCAAATGTCTCCTACTCATAGGAGTTATCTTTAAAAAAAAAAAAATAGCACAGACGATGTGGATTCATCTGAACTATAGCCAAAAAAAGGCCTGCAAGATAGGAACTCTGAGATCCTCAGCTTTCGAAGAAAAGAAATGGGCAGAAAAAAAAGGGCAAAGAAAAAACAGGCAAAGAAAATTGGATAGAGTAATCATTTGAGTAATCATTTCTCAGGTCTCAGTTTCCATCACTGTATTTGACCTGGGCTATCATCTGGCTTCTCTAGAAAATGGAAGGGTTGCATCTGAGCTGAAAGGAGCTGTAAATACTACTTGGGGATAATGTAACCTTTTTAAAATATATAGACCTTTATTTTCTCAATGACCCACCAGTTCTGTGCACAATAATCAGGCCCTTCATACTTCTGAAGGCTTTGCATTTTGAAGAATCTCATATTTGCATAAATAGCAATAACTCCTATTCAGAATCCTGTGGATTATTTTTAACACTCCATTTGTAATCAGTGCACAATTCAAACTGAAGGAAAGTCATAATTTAAATTATTTCAATGAAAGAAACTTACTGACTCTGTCCTGGTTTGAGGTAGAACAGAACCAACTTTCTGTTCAGTAATTTTACTTCTTAGCTAGGCCTCTTCTAACTCTCTAAAATTAACAGCATGTTGTGCCGAAAACAGTTCGTTCTCAGAGTGATAAGACAAATGTTTACAATTAGTGCCAAGGAATGGTGTGCAGAGAGGCTCTTGCTTATACTTATTGCTGTAACAACCAAAGGCAGCTAATTTCGTTATTTGCCCTGTTGGAGGGTTCGAAATGGAAAAGCGTAGAGGGGTCCCACCTGCAGGAAGGAGCAGTTAGGACAGGTGACCCAAAACTGACCAACAGGGGTATTCCATCCCAACTGCCCCATGCTCAGTATAAAAGCTGAGGGATCAAAGGGTCAGCTCCATTTCTTCAATGGCCAACGTCCAAGGAGGACCCTGTCTGTTCATCTGCCTTTGATCCCAATCCGTGGGTTCCTGACTCCAGCTCTGGAATCCAGTTCCCACCCATCGCTGGGTCCAGTCTGGGACTTCCCCAGTGCCTGACAGTGACGTCATCCGGGGACCTTGATATGGTTTTGTATATATAGTATCTATTTCATTATTTCCTTTCTACTTTATTATTAATATTTCATTAAAGTAGTTTAGTTCCTTCTAAACTCGCAAATCTCTTTATCTCTCCTCCCCCTCTTCTCCAGTGGGGGGAGAGTTTCTATCACAAGTCATTGGCCAATTTGGCCAAAACCATGACAGACTCATTTTTCTGTTTTATACAAACCACAACAAGATGTACCGAACACTTACTGGCAACTAGCTTTCCAAAGACTTGTTTTTCCTCTGGCTTCTGTTTTTCCTTTATTTCAGTTTTGCTTCTGGTTTCATAAGTACTGCAGGTTCCACATCTGCAGATACCCTCATTTAAAGTGACATTCAGAGATTTAGAAAAAGACGAAATTATCATTTGGCCTCAAGTTATAACTTTTAGACAATCAAAATTTGAGGGGGGGAAATAAAAGGAAAGAAGTGTTTTTAGAACACAACAGTAAGTTTTTCTAAAAATGTATTTTCACCTTTCATATGTTTTTTGCACCAAGAGAAAGGCAGTCTCTAAATTTAATTTTGTTTGTACTTATTGAAATTAATAGAAAAGCAAAGGGATCGTTTGATAACTGAAAAGAGAGGAACAATCTCCACTGACTAAATTGCTGGTTACAAACCAGATGACTATTATCTACGTTGGTAAATGTATAAAACAGAAACTCTGTGTTAACATTCTTGATTAATTTAGTAGTGGTTTGACAGCCCAGGAGACTAAGCTTATCCGTAAATGGAGAAGCTGCTTCTTGGTAAAGGGTATACAAATTTCTACATGCTGATGCACCTTCAACAGTTACAGAGGTCGTTACTGAAGTTTACATTTGTAACTATATTATGATATCCTAGATACTATGATTTTGGAGTCACTCTAAAACTTATCTATAAATCCCATGTTTATAATGACAATCATTGTAATTCTCTGAGGGTTACTGCTATGGAATAGGAGTATATCTCCATTCAGACATTGCTTTCTCTACTACCACTTCCATTCGGCAATTCTCCCATTAAAAAGCTATGCAAATGACACAAATTTCTCAGAAGATTTTTTCTGTAAACATTTTGATCAATATTTATCAAGATTTGTTTAAGGAGTTAAAGATATTGCAAACCACTGTTTTAGTTGTGTACAGCACAAAAGTTGTGCCAACAATTTATGAGAACAGCAGTATTTTAAAAAAAACCCACCACCTTACTCATGGCAAATGAGTTCCAATCACTTCTTGACATGTGTTTGTTGGTTGTTTTTTTTCCTGTTTTACAGCTCAGAGTATGTTTATTTCTGTCTTGAATAATCCAGTTCACTTGTGGTCCTTCATTTGTATCACATCAGAGAAAAAAACATCTCTGGTTATCAGATCATGCTATAAGGTAAACTTTAAACGACAAATGAACCAAAACTATTTCCACCTGTTCCAGACAGAATGATGTTACAGCATGTATTCATTTGGGTACTATAGTTTTCTTGAGAATTTCATACCACCTGAAGGCTTGTATATCATGAGCGCTGCTCACTGGCACATCAAGTTATTTGCAAAATTTAATTTAGTTTAAAATTAAATTCATGCTGTCTTCCTGGGCACTTCACAGTCAAACACCAGTAATTTCTCCCCAAGTGTAACTGCTTAGGTGCTAGTTTTAGGTAGCTGAAAGACAAACTGCATATTGTTTAACTATGTAGGCCTGTTTTAAAAAAAGTTTCACTAACTCCATTGTTGAGAAGATATGATGAACTGGTCAATAATGAGAAAAAACAGGAGATGTAATTTCATGTTGCTTTGGATAATTGATTACTGTGTAAACTTATTTTTCCCATACTTTTTCTTTCTTTCATTGATGAAGAAAGCCTATCAGTTACTTTTCAACCCCTCAGCCTACCTTGCACACAGAAGTCTAAATCATACATACATACCTATGGTACCGTTTTGGATTTGCAACAAAAACAGTGTTGATAACACAGCTTACACAGTACCAAGGCCTCTTCTGTTTCTCACACTGCCCTGCCAGCAAGTTGGGAGGGGGGACAGGTGGGACAACTGACCCCTCCTGACCAAACGGATATCCCATACCATATGACACTGTACTCAGCAATAAGAGCTGGGGGAAGAAGAATGAAGGGAGGAAACATTCAAGTGATGATGTTTGTCTTCCCAAGTATTTGTTACACATGATAGAGACCTGCTTTCCTGGAGATGGATAAACACCTGCTGATGGGAAGTGGTGAATGAATTCTTTGTGTTGCTTTGTCTGGATTTGCTTTAGTTTCTAAACTGTCTTTATCTCAACCCACGAGTTTTCTCACTTTTACAATTACGATTTTCTCTCCCATTCCACCACAGGTGAGTGATCAAGTGGCTGTGTGAGGTTTAGTTACTTACTGGGGTTAAACAACAACAGTCCTTTTTGGAACTCAAAGTGGAGCTTGAAGGGTTCAAGATAATGAAAGTTTTGATTGGAGTGTGCTAGATCAAATTCATAGCTGTTATAGCTGTTTAGCTATTAATTGGCAGGCTGCTGTGCTTGCCATGGGGCTTCCTTGTCTTACTGTATATTAGAGTCTAGTGCTCGTTAGTGGCTGCTTTTTGCTTTTGCTGCTTGCTGTACTTTTTATCATCTAACTCTGCTGTGCCTGGGAACATTTTCTTAACAGCAGTGGCCATGCACCTGAGCTGGCAGATGGACGGGGCATCATTGCTGTTCCTGTGCCGCTCTACTGGACAGATTGGAACTGTAGTATGACCTCGAGTCAAAGGGACTGTGACCTGTGGATGAGTCCACATGGGAGCAGTACACCAGAAAACGTCTATAGCTGTGGATGAGCCCACATGGGAGTAGTACACCACGAAGCATCTGTGGCCGTGGATATGTCTGTACTGCAGCAAGTATACCTCTGAAGGGATTGTGGCCCAACCCTAAACCCATGCTGCAGCAGGTACACTTTGAAGTGTCAGTGGCTGTACATAAAGCCAGACACCTCAAAGCATCTGTGGCTGTGCATAAGTCCATGACACAACAGGTACACCCCTGAAGGCACTGTGGCCATGGGTGAGGTCACCCTGGAGCAGATACACCCCTGAAAGGATTGTGGTCCATGGGTAGGGCTGCACCGGAGAACAGACACACCTCAAAGTGACTGTGGCTGCGGATAATTCCATGCTGCAACAGGTATACACCTGAAGAAGCTGGCTTATAGATAATGCTCCACTGGGAGCAGGTACACCCCTGAGGACTGTGGTCTATGGATAAGTCTTAGCTGCCTACTGGAGTTAAACCACAGCACACTGCCATTCCCTAAATTTCATAGAGCAATCACCCACTCCAACATAGCACATTTGGGCTAAAACAGTGTTACGTACCGGTCCAACTACATTGGGCCCAGGAGAAGTTCGCAATGATTCCAAGTGTGAAATTAAGATGCAAATGAGGTCAGATGCCACTCACTGCAGGTTTATTGTTATTCCCCAGCAAAAGGCACTAAGACAAGCAATAGAGTAAAGGCAGAAGTAGAGGAAAGGCAGAAAAGAGAAGCAGTATTACGGAGCATAGCAAGAGTATAGTCACCACCACAGGCCCGACAACGTCTCAGCAGTCCTCCAGAAGTTCAGTGGCATCCAATTGATCCATGGTTGATGCTAGTGGTGGTCTCAGTCCTGATTCCCAAATTGTGGTGGGTCACCACACTAGTTATAGTCCAGGTAGCCCCAGGTCAGTCCGTAGCTTGACCAATCAGCGTGACGGTGGCCTTTGTCGAGCTAATTGTCATTTTATACGGTTGCCGTATAAGCTTTTCCTGCGCCCTTGCTGTTTGGGCAGTGCTTGGCACAGTCATTGTGCTTCAGCAATTTTGGAGTTAACAACACAAGCTCGAGTGTGCCCTGGGCTAGGCAGGGTCTGGCCACTCTGATAGCCAGAGGCCTACACCCTTTCCAGCTGTGGGGTGCAACACACCCTCTTCAGTTGATGGCAATCTTGGCTGGTGACTGGCAAGCAGGAGGATGGTCTGCAGAAGGTGCTAAATAGATATAAGCAAGCTTCTTATCAGCCTGCAAGCCTGCCGCCGATTTGCAGAAGCTTAAGCAAGCTATGAGACAATTATTTTAAAGTTCCAGTCTTTCACAAACAGCAACCAAGAACACTATGTCTGGCCCATGCATTTTGAAATAAAAGACTACTGACTAGATAGCAAGTTGTGAGAATGAGAAAGACAGACTCTGTATGGACACCATAAAAGGAAACTCTAAAATTGAATACTTGAAGGAAAAAGTACGTATATAGGAACAGGTAATGCCCAGCTTGTTTAAGGAGATAGGAACTCAAAACTAGGAGACCAAATGGGATAATCAAAATGGAGGAAAAAAGAGAAAACAAACATATTTACTTTTTAAATACACCTCAAGAAAACGCTTATATTCACTCTTTCTGAAATCTTCTCTACCCAAATATAGGCCTCATATTTCCAAATACTTATCTATTTGTTTGACTTTAAGCACTGGATCAGTTCTATTTAAATAAATGGGATGAATATCTTCATTTCAGTGAATGGGACCACTCATGTGATTAAAGTTAAACATGTATCAGAGTGAAAATTATTTTGAATACTAGCAGACAAATCCACTAAAAAATTCATGGGACATTTTCTAGGTCATTATACCACAGGGTTTTTTGGTTATTTTTAAACATTTTAGATCAGTTATTCAAAATCTGTAGAAAACTAGTAGAAAATCTGATTCATGTAAGCCCTAGATAAGGGGGGGATGTTTGGTTTTGGGATTGGGGGTTATTTTAGAACTATAGATCCATAGAACAGCCCAGGTTGGAATGGACCTCAGAAGACCATCTGGTCCAATATTTCATGGGAAAAGGAGCCTAGATGGGATTTTCTTGCACACTGTCCAATTACATCTTGAGAAGCTCTAGTGAGAGAGAGTCCCTTGGGCCATTGTTCCAGTGATTGATGGTTCTCACTGTAAATAATTACTTTCCTATATGAAGATGAAACCCCTTCTGGTGCAACTTGTACCTGTTTCCCCTTGTTTTTTCTTTGACTTTTTTTATGCAGGTGTGCAAAATGATTGGGTGTTGGAGTGGGAGACGGACCCGGAGTAACGATGGAGTCTCAATATGAGTATGATCGTTCTCCCTTTATTCAAGTTTTCACAGACTATATAGAGACAGGCAATAAGGGCACGTGCTAGCGGCAGCTATATGATTGGCTTACAGTCTCTGTTCACGCGCTGTCCATGCAGTTCATTCACAGATCAGATTGGTTACAAGAATTCACATAGTAAATTGCTTAGTCATTAGCACAACATGTTTTCTACCTTCTCAGTTCCCGTTTTTCCCATGTACTAATTCCATCTTCTACCACCTGTTTTGCTCTTAATCTAATCTCTCATAGTAGGGAGGCTGGCTCACATGACCATTTTCTCTCAGACACATTCGTACAATTGGGAATGGATTAGACTTTAGCGAGAGATCCCTTATATACCAACAAATGTAGTCTGTTGCAGCTTAATGAGATACATCAGCAGTGCCTCATTAAGGATGTGCATAGTCCCAGAGCACCCAAACAAGAAGAGCAGAGTGTTTACTGTGACCATGATCAGACACAGCTGCGAGGTGGCCCATGGGGATGGGGACAGTGATAGGCTGAGGCCTGGCTGGAACATGTGTAGGGGTCAGGATCAGGCCTGGTGAAGGTACCCAGGGTCAGATACTTATGTGGGATGACCAAGCAGGGCCATGAAGAAGGGATGTGCTGTGCGGTTCCCGTAAGGCCCATGGACAAGAGTAGAATGGAATAGAATTTAAGCCAACAGTCTTGGCTTAAAAAGCTGCTCCCAAGTGAAAGTTTATGGAAGAGAATCTCCAGCTGAGGCTTCTTACAGCTTTTTCTTCACAGCTGTATGAACCAAGATTAGGCACCTGCACTGTATCAGAGATCTGACCTTGAGTGCAGGCAGCAAAAGGTTTAGGAAGAAGGGGAATGTGTCTGACACCCTCAACACTTCCTCGTCTCTATCACCATCCTAGTCAAATAGTTGGTTGCATTGTCCCAACATTGCATTTTTGCTATTAGCATTTAGATTTCCAACCAAAGGTTCCATTATTATCGGGACCATTTTTTTCTTCTTAATATCAGTGCCATTCTTCCACCGACATGTTCTGCTCCATAATCCCAACAAAGTCATCTGCTTGCCAATATTAGCCCACCAATTATTCTTGATCAAGCAGGTTTGGGTCACCTATTATATAAAGGTTGATGTTTGAAAGAGCACTTTAGTGCCACCTTAGTTTTCAGTGTTGGTCAAGAAGTAATTTTGGCACTTGTGATATTTAGCTACAAAGCAGTGGAAATCAAACAGCATTTCAACAATCTGATGTTCCTCTCCCGTTTTTAAGATTAGACTATTTATTTCCCTCCTTGCCATTTCAGAAGTTACTCAACATCTCCCCTCAAGGGTCTGTCTGGACCAGGTTTTTCTGTTTATTAACTTCATACACACACTCACGCATGCACACATGCACTCACACAGAAGTTTGTTGGGTTTTTTTATTATTTTTAGAGCCAGTGGCCTGTCTATTTTAAGGTGCAACAACCCTTTCTGTACAACTTCTTATCTGAAGAAGTACGACAGCTGCAAATATGCCTAAAATGCTTTTCTCCATATCACTTACCCATTTATACAATGAGTCATGAATGGCTGAGATTGGAAGGGACTTCTGGAGGACATCTTGTCCAACCTCCCCAGGTCAAGCTGGATCAAGAATAAATACTTAAGTATTTAATACTTAAGAATACTTAATAATTTAATACTTAAGAATAAATACTTAAGTAATTTTGCTCTTTTCACTCAATTCCCTGTAAGAAACAGAACTGACGTCCATCAGATTCTCTAGGTGCTGTTGTGGAGATGACACAGAGTATGTGCCTGTTTAAGAAAATCTGGGAAGGTTTCTATATTCAGTTTGGCATTTCTTATAGTCACTCTTGAATCCAGTGAAAGCAGAGTGGGATAGGATTTGCCAAGTACCGTATCACTCAACTCCCCCATGAAAATTTACCTTGAACATCATCATAAGGAGGGATCATAGATGAGCAACTTCACATTTCAGGTGTCAGGACCCTCTCCATATTAATCCTGTCATGATTCCCACAAACTTGAAGCCTTATTGACACACTTGGAGGAGGTAAACCAATAGTCTGTATTTAAATCATAAGCTTTAGTTTTGTGTACAAACTTGATGTACATGAATCTTTGAGGGAGGTATGTCTTGTACCACTTATGTGCAAGTAATACTGTACATCAAAACTGCAGATAAAGTCCTTGAGAACTTCATTTACCACATCAAAACCCAACTTGCCTAAAAGCAGTAGGACAACCATCCTGAGAGGAAAATTGTATAACTCAAAGCCCACGCAAAACAACACTGACTTGAGTGAAAATTTACAAATGGAATCTTAGGGTTCTCTAATGAGGTGTTCAGAGTTTAAAACTAGGCAGTAGATTTATGGGCTACTCACTGTTTCTTTGTAATATGGGTCTTTTTTGGGGCTCCTTTTAAACTGCCTTGTGTTGAAGGCAAGATATTAAATCTTACAAGTGTCCCTTTATTTATAAAACCATTTTCTTTTACATAGAAGGACTGTTCTCTTTGAAAAATATGTAAATAACTATAAAAAAGGTTTATCATGAAATGTAAATAGTTGAAATAGTCAAACGATGCAGCCAGTGAATATCAAAGATTAAACATCAGATCGTATTAATTTATTTAAACAGTGGTGAATTAACAATACTTCACTAAGTAGTATCACAAAATGCAAGGATAAATATAAGGCCAAATGTGCCTATTTGTAAATAGAACATGTTCTTGTTTAATTCAAAATATGTAACATCACTGCAATGCTTAGATAATGAGCAATGCTGCATATTATCAGTCCAATTCCAGACTAATGAAAAGCACAGAGGAAAAACTGTCACAACATAAAAGTTAGGCAATGAATGAAGAAATACTAGTTAAATAATTTACTGAATAAAAATCAGTATTCACTGAATAAATTATTTTGTGAATATTATTCAACAGGTTTTAACAGTGAGACTAGTGCATCACAATATGACACTGAAATTGACTGCTTCGGTAAAAGTGCATCTTTACCAAATGTCACCTCTGAAGAAGTCTCTGCTTAGCAGGTTGCAAATCAAGATGATCCATGTTAAAAAGAAATTACACAAAATACCTTGATTGTAACAGTCTATCAGAGGTAAACTCGTTAATAATAATGAAACTGCAAGTGTCAGAAAAAGAAATGAGAGGTCAGAAAATAGTAACAATAGTAACAAAAGTAGCAAAAAGGATCTCTTTGCATGCTAAGAATTTTGATTATGCAGAATATAGACTTCTTAAAACCAGTGTTAGGGCACAAGTTGATTATGCAGAATACAGACTTCTTAAAACCAGTGTTAGGGCACAAGTTTCTTACAGTTCTTGACAAATATACGAACAATGCAAAATGCCATCATCAGTGTAAGTGAAAAGACATATTAGTACTGAGGTAGGACCACAATCAGGTTACAGAACATAGGTAGGCTGCCATGTATCCATAAGCAATACTGGCTTGTGAACAAATGTTGTCTCCTCATCAGCATAACAGATTTGCGTGTTTGGTTTTGAAAAATGGATTGCACCTTAGAAAAACATAACTCTGAAATTCAGTGTCTTCAATGGGTGGTGGTAATAGACAACAGAATAAACTTTACAAAGTTGGTGGATTTTTTTTGTCCTTGCTGATGATCTCAAACACATTGTGAGGGCATATAAAAGGGAGGAGAGGCAGACAGTTGTTTCAAACTTTTGTTAATGTCCAGAAAGCTTTCAGACAGCTTTAGTTAGTGCCAATGTAGTCATATTGCATAAGCAGAGTAATCTTCAGGACTCAGTTTTGCATGCCACCAGATGAAATAATTGGAACCATTTGAAACTCACTTTTTGTGTGCCAGAATTTTTATCAGAGAAGAGTGTCATAGGGACAGGCAAATACCTATTAGCCGACCATGTTGTCCATCTACCTGCTCTTGAAGAAGACATTTAATGTCCTAAAATATTAAAATGACATTTCATAGCTGATCATAAGGTACTATGAATGGGTAAGCTGATTAATGCTGAGGAAACAAAATTAATTTCACAATTAGGGTGGCAACACAGGCTTTCATATGAATGTCCTTTCAGGGCGAATGCTATTCTGGATAAAACCTAAATTCAAGATCTTTTGTTAGCAAAATATCCAGTTTCTGACTCCATGGTTCCTTTCACAGAATCACAGAATGGCTGGAAGGGACCTCTGGAGATCCAACACCCCTGTCAAGTAGGGCTGCCTAGAGTGGGTTGCCCAAGACCACATCCTGATAGCTTTTTAATATCTCCCAAGGAGGGAAACTACACAATTTTACAGGTGTAACCTGTGCCAGTGCTCAGTCACTCTCAAAGTAAAAAAGTGTTTCCTGATGTTTAAGGGAACCTCCTGTGTTTCAGTCTGTGGCCACTGCCTCATGTCCTGGCACTGAAAAGAGCCTGGCTTCATCCTCTTTGCACCATCTCTTCATGTATTTATATACTTCAATGAGATAATCTCTGAGCCTTCTCTTCTCCAAGCTGAATGTCCCAGCTCTTTCAGGCTTTCCTCATATGGAAGATTAATGTCCTTTCATCATTTGTGGCTCTTCGTTGTACTCTCTTCAGTATGTCCATGTTCTGTTGTCCTGGGGAGCCCAGAACTGAACACAGCACTGCAGGTGTGACTTCATCAGTGTTGAGTAGAAGGGTAGGATCAGCTCCCTTGACCTGCTGGCAGCAATCCTACTAATATGGTCCAGGATACCATTAGCCTTCTTTGCCACCAGGGCACATTGCTGTCTCATGTTCAATTTAGTGACCACCAAGAACCCCAGGACTTTTTCTGCAAAGCTGCTTTCCAGATTATCACCCCCCAACATATAACCATGCATGGGGCTGTTCTTCCCTGTGTGCAGGATTTTGTACTTCTCCTTGTTGAGTTTCATGACTGTCCTGTTGGACCATTTCTCCAGCCCTTCAGGGTCCTTCTGGATAGCAGCATGATCCTCTGGCTTATCAGCCACTACTAACAGTTTAGTTTCATCAGTAAACTTGCTGATCATCCAGACCTTTAATGAAGATATTAAACAGGACTTGATCAAGTATTGACCCCTAGGGTATCCTGCTAGTTACTGGCCTCCAACTAGACTTTACGCTGGTGATCATCACCATCTGGCACTGACCATTTATCAGTTTTCAATGAACTCATTGTCTGTTCATCTAGCCCATACTTCACGAGCCATACCTCACCGTAATGAAGTCTTTACTAGGCTCTGCAAGGTAATATGACCTTGGGGAAAAAGCTGTGTTCTCATCATGAGTCACAGTTTAAGATCATTCAAGTTTCACATCACCACAAGAGAGGAATGTTGTAACAGACTGTGTCTGTACTGGTGTGTGACTACTGCCGAGGGAGCGTAGTTCAGTGATCTTGACTTTACGTCAACTTGAAGGACATTCTAGAGCCTCACATTGGTACTTCCATTGCTGCAGTAAAGACAGTGATGTTCAGACAATTTTGATGCCAATGTCAGCAGACTCAGCCAAAGTTATTTCACGTACTGTTTTTTGTACTGTAAACTTGATGTCTTGTTGCTCAAACTAGCATTGACTTGCTACCTTTAAGCATCTATATACATAGCCTCGTTTAGGGCATCTGGCAATATCCAAAGTAAAGAGAGTAATAAAACAAGCCAGCTGAAGCATTTTACCTAACACTGCCCAACTTTGGATGGTAAAAAAAGGCCTCAATCAACAAAACAACAAGAAGAAAAAAAAAGCACCACCACCGCCAAAAAAAAAAGACAAACAAACAAAAAAAAACTGTGCAAGAAATGCCAGCATATTAAGCCCCTGTGGAATTTAGAAAGGAGGCAGCAAGGAAGAGGTGTGTGAAGAACTATGTTCATGTTCTTACTTAGCTTGTCTTTTGTATAAGTATTCTGAAAATCCTGAGCTCTTCTCCACCACATTGTACTTTGAATTCTAATCTAAATATTATTGCTACTATCTATACTACAAGCATAATTGTACAATACATAATGTACAATACATTATGTATTGTACATTAATACATTAATTGTACAATACATAAATGTACAATACATGTACATAAGCACAATACATAGCAGAGACCATGTTGACAAGATTTGTCCTGATAACTTCTCGTGTGTTCAGAGAAGCCAACAAATCAAACTTGAGGGGTGTAGAATATTTCTGTCCTTAAGTGCTGAAAGACTTGAAGCACTGAGCAAAGTCAGAATTTCAAGTAGAATGCAGGGCTGTTCTACTCTGTTTGATATGTTTTATATCTTTTAAGCAATTTTTTTTCAGAAGGTGGAATTGGGTAAATAAAGGAAGCTATATAAATAAATACCTAGTCAAGGGTAAAATCCCTTTTGACATTCTTAAAACCCAGTTTAAACTGCCTAGTCACAACTGCCTAAATGTGCAACTTAAAACGCATAAAACTTGTATAAAATTATTTACACTGAACAGTAATTACAGTACACAAATGTTCTGGAGACCAGTAATTATTTACAGAATAAATTATCAGATTAGTTAAAATAATAAGGATCTAATGATTTAGTGAACTAGTTGCTGACAACCAACAAACCATGCAAAGTGTTCTGAATAAATTAGTTTTGAATTATCATCAGCATTTATGTTTGGTTTGACAGTTAAGTGGGACAGCTGTATTTACAAAATAGTTTTTCTTTACAAACGGCATAGAAATGGGAAAAGCGACCAAGAATCCTCAAATATTTGAAAATTTTGGGGATGATATAAACAGATGTTCTGAAGAAATCATTAGATTCACTCAATGTGATATTTCTGTTGCAGGCTCAAGTTTGTTTGGTTTTTTTTCATTTCAGATTGGCTTTGGTGGTGTTTTCCAACAAACAAGTGGTTGATATCTTATTATTTCAAATAGTGAGATAAAATGTTTAGTAGAAGTTTTCATTAAGTTTGAAAAATGTGTATGCATTCCAGCTATTGAGAACTATTTGCAGTACTCTTTCAGCAGGAAAATATTTATCTATTAAAGAGCAAACTCTGGGTTACTAATATGAAAATCCTTCTTAACCCTGTTTCACAAAAATCTTTTTTATCATATTTTTGAACATGATTTCCCACTTCTATTATGTTACCTATCCAACAAGATTAAACAAATCTTCTTTCAAAGTTACTACAATTTTAGGACCGTAGACCGCAGTTTAGAGACCTGCATGTTGCCTATTATGTCTTCTTATGTCTTATTCAGAACTGCTTTGATGGTGGGTACTGTAGAAATATATGGACATCTCAACAGAAAATTATAGTCTGTCAAAGATAAGTATATACAAATTGACTCTCAAAGCGCAGTAAGAACTTATTTAATTGGTATTGCGCTTACTTCTGTAGTCACTTCTTATTAAGAAGAAACTTTACAGTAAGTAACTGGTAACAGTAAGAAATTACTTAACCTTTCCTCAGTGCTGTTTCAATGTGATTGAGTGGCATAGGAGTTTTCTAATGGAGTTTGTAAAAGAAACCAAAGGAGCTGACACTTCATCACTTTGACGCTTTTCTATGTTCTGTTTGTACTTTTGTTTGTAATGCTTTTTTTAACTGGAGGAGCACTCAGGTGGATCTCTTCTCTGGAAATGACAACCTATATGTATTTCATATATGACTGAGAAAGCAACGGTTACTCAGCTTCTGCTCTGTACAGAAAGAGGGAAAAACTGGACTTTGGCATATCAATCTAATATGGTAAGGAGTCTCATTGGAAGGATACATCCACCTTGAAAGAGGCAGTGCAGTAGCTTGAAGAATGCATGGAACTGAAGGTTTCGAAGGCACTATTGCAGTCAGAGCACCACCTTTTTCTTCAGCTTCAGGACTGATGCATAGTGAAGTAGTCAAAGTGGTGGATGCATATAAGAATGAGGACTGAGCAAACACCAGACCCCTTGTTTTTCACAAAGTAAACCATCACACAATTGACCATGGAGACATTGCTCTCTAAACAGAGTTTTGCTGATGTCTTTTTCATGGAGACTGAGACTAAACAGTAGTGATAGCTCTTCATAATATACAAAAGAGAGAGAGAGGCGGCTTATAAATATTCACCTATAGAAGTAAACTGTGAGGGAGACCAGGGAGAGTGCAAACAGGGGCTGTGCCTTCACTGACCAGGGGTGCACTCTGGCAACACCCAGACAAGAGCAGAGCAGTTCTGGACATAGAAACTGGAGTCAGCCATGAGTTCCATGACTGCCAGATGAGTCCATATTGACAAGACAGGTCCAAGGACAAGCCAGAAAGGTCAGCATCACCAGGTCCAAGGCTGGCCAGAAGCATAACTACATAGCTTAATACCTCAAGCAAGGAGCAAGAGCTACAATCTTGATATAAATGCAGCTCCCAAAGCAGACGGAGGGTCCATGTGTTCTTTTCCTAGATTTTTCTCACACAGGTTTTTTTCTCACTTTAGCTCTTTTTCAAGAAGACTGACACCAGGTTTCACAGCGCATGATATTGATCTTGAGCACAAGCCCTGATATATGGGCAGAAGAAGTTGCTGGTATTTTTGGTCTACTTGGGCATAAACAATAGAAAATACACCATTTTTGAATAAAATATGCAAAAAGTCATAGAATCATAGAATGGTTTGGGTTGGAAGGGACTTCAAAGATCATCTAGTTCCAACCCCCCTGTCATGGGCAGGGACACCTCCCACTAGACCAGGCTGCTCAAAGCTTCATCCCACCTGGTCTTGAACACTTCCAGGGATGGGGCATCCACAACTTCCCTGGGGAACCTGTTCCAGTGTCTCACCACCCTCACAGTGAAGAATTTCTTCCTAATATCCAAGCTGAATCTAACCTCTTTCACTTTGAAACCATTACCCCTTGTCCTATCATTACACTCCCTGATAAAGAGTCCCTCACCACCTTTCCTGTAGGCCCCTTTAGATACTGGAAGGCTGCTATAAGGTCTCTCTGGAGCCTTCTGTTCTCCAGGCTCAACAAACCCAACTCTCTCAGTCTGTCCTCATAGCACAGGTGCTCCAGCCCTCTGATCATCTTCGTGGCTCTCCTCTGGACCTGTTCCAACAGTTCCACATCCTTCTTCTGCTGAGGACTCCAGAGCTGCACGCAGTACTCCAGGCGGGGTCTCACCAGAGTAGAGGGGTAGAATCACCTCCCTTGACCTGCTGGCCATATTTCTTTTGATGCAGCCCAGGATACAGTTGGCTTTCTGGGCTGCAAGCACACATTCCCAGCTCATGTTGAGCTTCTCATCCATGAGCACCCCCAAGTCCTTCTCCTCAATGCTGCTCTCAAGCCATTCTCTGCACAACATTTTTTTGTGCTTGGGATTGCCATGACCCAGGTGCAGGACCTTGCACCTGGCCTGGTTGAACTTCATGAGATTCACACAGGCCTACCCCTCGAGCCTGTCCAGGTCCCTCTGGATGGCATCCCTTCCCTCCAGCGTGTCGACTGCACCACACAGCTTGATGTCATTTGAAAACTTGCTGAGGGTGCACTCAATCCCACTGTCCATGTCACCGACAAAAATGTTAATCAGCACCAGTCCCAGTAGTGACCCCTGAGGAATGCCACTCATCACTGGTCACCGCTTGGGCATTGAGCCATTGACCACTACCCTTTGAGTGCAGCCATCTAGCCTGTTCATTATCCACTGAGAGGTCCACCCATCAAATCCATACCTTTCCAATTTAGAGATCAGGATGTCATGCGGGACAGTGTCAAATGCTTTGCATTTTGGCTGTCACCAATAACCTCCTTATTTTCCATGTGCATTAACAGAGATTCCAGGAGAATCTACTCCATGATCTTGGCAGGCACAGAGGTGAGACCGACCAGTCTGTAGTTCCCTGGGTCTTCTTTTTTTCCCTTTTTGAAAATGGGGATTATGTTTCCTCTTTTCCAGTCTGTGGAAACTTCACCAGACTGCCACGACCTTTCAAGTATAATGCAAAGCAACTTAGCGACTTCATCTGCCCATTCCCTCAGGACCCGTGGATAGTTTTCATCAGGTCCCAAGTCCTAATCTATTAGGTTTTTGTTAGACTACAAAGCCTCTGGTAAATGCTCTCCAACAGAAATAATCCATAGGTTTGTGGGCAATGCCTTTGTTAAACTAACCATAGTCTATAATAGTCTCCTGACTCCCCTGTCATGACTTTCTGTCCTAATCAACCTGCTACAGAACAAAACTCTCTAAGCTTCATTTTCACTTTCAACAATGCATTAATTAGCTGACTATTCATCAGTTTACCAATTTCTAACAAATGGATTAAACTATTGTAACATAAATTCTTCCATTCTTCATATTCTATCCTGGCATATGAAAACCACTTCAAAAACTTTCCACTTCAAAAAAGTTTTTATGTAAAATATTTGAGAGACTGTAAAACTTAGGTCAATCATTGTGCTAAGGAAAGCAATAAAATCTGGAGGTCATCTAGTCTAGTTTATTGTTCAAAGTCAGCAAGCCAGATCGGATTGTTCAAGGTGTCCTCTAGGTAGGTTCTGAAAATCTCAGAGGAAGGGTATTCCATGGGCTCTTTGTGCAACCTTTTCCAAAGTACTTAACGACAAATTGTACCTATTCTCAGTTTTCTCCTATACCTACTTAGAATTTCCCTTTTTACAGCTTGTGACAGATGTCTCTTCTTTTTCTGTGCATCTCCAGAAAGACTCTATCTTCTCCACACCTTTCTTTTATTGAGAATTGACTTTACAGAAGGAGCAGCAGCATCCCACAGATCCCCTTTTAACCTTCTGTTCTTCATGCTAAACAAACTCACCTCCCTCAGCTTCTTCTTGTATGTCAGGTGCACAAGCCCCTGACCATATCTTACTGGCCCTCCACTGAACGTGCTGAGACAAAGTCTGGACCCAATACTCCAGCTGTGGGCTCATGAGTGTTGAGCAGATGGGAGCAGCCACTACTCCTGACCCACTAGCTACAGTCCTGCCAAGATAACCAAGAGTTTGTTAAAGTCTATTTGTCAAGGTATTTCTGTGCTTGACTGCTAAGAGAAACTACAGCTTATAGTACCGACACAATTCTTTCTGCTAATCTTTATCTTTTTGCTGTTTATCTAGAAATTAAAACACTGAATTCCTCTGCTTTCCAGCCCTCAAACGGGTATAAGCCTTACCTAAAGAGGTACTCATTATGCAAATAGAGAAGGTCAATGACAGTTCATGCTATAAATATTTCAAGATCATTTACGAAGCAAACAACACTTTTTCTTTTAACTAGGATAATGGGCCTCCTTTAGAATCGTAACCGAGGGATTGTGTGGTTTCCATTTGATTTATTTGGAAACAGGAAAGATGGAGGATGGACTGGGTGCATCCAAAGGCTCAAATACATAATGCAAAATCTAAAGATGTATTTATTATGACAGAAAAACTTGTATTAGTGCTATTAGTTGTTACAGTAGTTCTCTTTCAAATGCCAAAGGTATTGGTAGAAGAAAGGTAGGATATATTAGCCTAATAAAAAGAAAAGACTTTTTTTCTAATATATACCCACAAAACTTCTAAAAAATCCTGTGTTAGGATTTCTTCTGTATGCAAAACTCAATGTATGATAAAACCTTAAGTAAAATTTAAGCTGTTTGTAATAGATCTGTGTGTTGTTTTTTTTCTATTTAGAATTCCACCATCCATCTTTTTCTTAGAAACTTCTCAGAAAATTCTTACCAAAAAAGAACTTCCAGCTATTTGCATTTCTTTCCCAGTCTGATGTTATTGGTCTTTGTTTCTATCTACAAAATAAACTGGAATGTTTTCTGCATGAGTCATTCTGGATAGAACTGTAATGACAGGGAGATACGCAACAGATTATTTTCCTATTAGTGACACCCACCTCAAAAGACTTCTTAGGACTAAGAAGGAAATTTCTAGTTGCAGAAAGAACCCATAGTTCAGATAATTCCATTAGACCAGCTGTCTGAACTCAAGCAAACAGACAAATAAAAGCCACTTCTGTTTTGAAGGAGGAGTGTCTGAGATAACTATTATCAAAAGAATAACCACTTAATCTTATTTACACTCTATGTGCATTCTTCATAAAAGTTACTCTTTTCATCTTGATGGGGGATGGATTTATTTTAAAGCTTTTTCACTTCTTGTTTGTAAATGTATTTCTATATTGTAAAAAAACAAAGGAAGTGGAGAGACTAAGGAGAGCAATGAGAGAAGCTGTGACAGTGATTTGGGAGAGGTAATACCATCACAGGGGCACAAAGGGATATGTCCCAAGATAGGGAGATGAATATGGAACTTCTAAGTCTTTTCTTCTGCTCTCACAGTGAAAACATAGAAGAAGCCAAGAGAAAGTAAACTACCAGAGAGTGGGTTTGGGATTGGTTTTTTTTTTGGTTTGTTGTTTTTTAGTCAAAATAGTGAACGGTAAAGTATCCAAATGATGAAATAGAAGCGACAGAAATCTTGGTCAAAGCCTAATCCTAACATTTTACTAAGTGAGATGCTGCAAAATATCATATTGAATTCAAATTCATACATGACCATATATGGAACATAGGACACTGAGAATCAATGAACGAACATCTTCTGGCATTATCAATACTATATTTCTGCAAAGTGAACAGTTGAAAATTGGTTCATAAAGCAAGAAAAATTTTGACTCACTGACATCATGGACTCTGGCTCTGTGTTTTGCTTCGTAATCACCTTGAGAGAGTGATTATGTATCTTCTGGAGCCTGACAAAATGCATAAAGGAAATCATTCCATTGACTTCAGTGAATCTTTTACTATAACCTCAATGTTCTTTTCAAGGAAGTCCTATTGATATTTTCCTTCCTATATAATACATTATGGTAAACTTAGAACCAAAATAAAACAGTAAATAAAGTAAGACACTGATCAATAATACAGAAAAACAGAATCTGCAGCATCCCTAACAAAAGTTAGTATGAAGACTAATCTTAGCATTAATCTGGGTAATAGCAAACCCAGGACTGATCTGGCAATTTTAGCAACAAGGATTCTGTGTTCAACAATTTCTGCAGAAGTTGTCCCACACTGCAGAAAGCATCTCCTCATTCCTCTGCCAGAAAAAGAAAGCAAGCATGCATGTGATCCTGTGGTCAACTGCTTAGGCCTCTTCAATCTGACAGTGGGGATAATAGGTTGCGGTCCCTTTAACAAGGATTTCTGCGGTGGTGACTCCAGAGCAGTTGGACAAGGAGTGGTTCAGCCCTTTCAAGTCACAAAAAAACCCAACTATGTATAAGTCTCGGAAACTTCAGAATTTGGATACATGAAGGTTTAAGAACACTGATTTCAACTCAGGTACATAAATTCTGTTCTAGTTACACTTTAGGTCCCTCTATGCTTCTTGGTTTTCCCATGACTGACAAAGTCAAATCCAGATGGTCCTACTGAGGCTTTGTCAAGTTCAGGATGTAAAATAGTCATAGCTTATGAACATATATCAGACTCTCTGACTACTGTTGAAATTCTGACTTTCAACAAGATAAAGGAATAGGCTTGAAAGGTATGAATGAAATAAGAAAGGTATGAAAGCTAAGAATTAAAGCAATTTTTTTCAAAATATTTGATAAAACATGTCTCCATTGATCTGTTTTGAGCTATAATTAATAAGTATACAATTTTCAAGGGACACACTCAACCAACTACTACTGCAGCTGCATTTTAAACAGCAGAGTAGTTTCTTTCTGTGGGGAAAAATGGTCAGTATTTGGTATTTCTGCCATGTTTGTTTTCATTATATGGTAGAAATTGTAAGAAATTACAATCTAGCTGTCTGTGTCTTGTCTCCAGAAATGTAAGCAAGTTTAGGTTTCAATGTGTAAGGGGAATCTTACAGCTAAGTCTCCTTTTTAATGGGAATTATATTAAAATATATAAGTAACCTTGAATGCTTCTAAGTGCTTTGAGAGATCTTTTTTAGGTCCTTAGAAATCTCTCAATTCATCCTACGGACTCCCAGGCCACCTTCTTGTCACCAATACTCTCTTTATGTCTTTAGATCCAACCGCAAAATCAAGTAAATGCAACTCTTCTGTTAACAATTATAGTGCTGTCCAAGAATAACAATTGCCATTTCTTTCCTTGCCTGCCTTTCAGGTTCACTTCAGTGTATGTTCATTGCTTACTCATGCTTCACATTGACAGTTCTTAGTAGATTTCATGGATTTGCCAATTGCTTCAGGGTAGTAAACCATGTTGAGTCAATCCAACAAAACCTATTGAGAACACTAAAGCTTTCTCCCGCAATCTTGCAGTTTTGTCCTGCGGTTTCTTAAATTGGAAATGAAATTTTAGGGGGAGGAGGGCTAAACCAACACATGTCCTGTAACACTTCTCAAATGTGAAGCAATTTAAAAATTCACCTTTTACATCAGCCAATGGGTGTACTCAACTCTTTCATAATAAATGCTTAAGCACATGCAATGGAACTAATCTGCATTTTGCAATCCTTCAGTTCACAGTGTAAGCACTGGTGGACTGTAATGAGCTGCTACTTGTTAGGAGTAGCTATGCAGTTGGTAATCATGTAGTCTATGGCTACATAAACTGGTGCAGCCAGTCTGGTGTATGAATATGCTCTGTATGTAGCAAAACTGGCTCTCCTCTACTTTACTGAGCTGAAAGAAGGAGAATAGCAAGTCATACTCATTACTTTCTAGCCAATATATTAATTAATATCATTTGGTAATTTTTAAATTGTCCTATGGGCATTTTAATATGTTGTTCTGCCATACGTTTCCCCTTATAAAAACAGTGAAAGACCTTTCTAATTTAGTTCAGCAATGAAAACTGTAAATAGTGGAAATCCTTTAGATAACAACTAAGCATCATTGATTGTTATTGTAGTAAGCACCGACTAATTTACACCAAGACTGTGATCTTTTACAGCGTGATAGAACTCTTCTAACATCTGTCTTCTGACTAGAGGCACTTTCTTGTCTGGGTCACTAACATTTAGCTGACCACAATCTCCAGCTGTTCCCACACACCTAAAATACAAAGAAAAAAAAAAGAAAAAGAAAGACTTTGACAATAAATCTGATCAGAAAAACAGAAAAGGACAGTGTGAAGAGAACATGAAGAAATACTGCTACTCCTTTAAAGGTTTAGGTGTTCTACCCAGAAACTAAATACAAAATCTGCTGATACACCTACAGAGTCTGTAAGACAGAGGAAAAATACATAGCAACTTTTCATGACTTAAATGCTTCCACTAGAAGACCATCATTTTCCTGGGGGAAGAGTACTCATAAACTCACCATATTCCTTTACCATACTTCTGTGTTTAGACAAGACCAGCACAATGCTAGCAGTAACTCTCACTCTTTCAAATACTGTCCTATAAAAAAAAAAAAAATTCTCACATGACCTTCAGACTTTTATATCTAAATGAATGTAGAATCCTCAGAGCTTTCAGTATAGGTAAAGCTTTTCATTGAACATCTTCTCTAGACAGACCTGCATCCCAGTGCTTCTGCACCTCTTGGAGACAAAACTATTATAAAATAATTTTAAAAATTCAGGATATCAGTGGGCTAATGAATGAATAAAACATATTTCAAATACCTTTAATGACGTCACAGAACAATCCTGCCTGAAGAAACCTTAAAGAAGCAGTAAGAATATTTTATTTCCCCACTGCTAGATGCATTTGCAGACAAACAAGTTATCCTGCAGAGATAAGTGGCTAAACAAGCAGGTCTATAATTCATGCATCAGACAATCACTAGCCTCCACGAAGAGATGTCGCTGTTTATAATGGAAAATTAGTGCCCATCCTGTGCAGCTTTCCCACACCCCTACCCCCACAAAAAAGCAGCAAATCACAAACTAAACAAGAAAATGTTAATGACCTCCTCTATCCATGACCATTAGTTTCCATCTTCACCACACCTGAAAAAATGCAAAGAAGTGTGATTCCATTTGCTCTTCCCAGGAGTGAGCAAGCCCATCAAAATTCAAATTCCTTTGGAGAAATGGAAGTGGAGCTTCCTGAAAAAAATATCATAGCCCTTATTTTCAACAAAGTCAATGTACAGAATGGGCAAATGTTAAAGACTTTGTAAATTAAATATCAGTACTGTGTTCCGACCCTAACCCTATGGATCTTTTGAAAATTCTACGGCTGAAGAAATTTTCTTTTTCTTAATCATTTCCCCTTCCCACCTTTAACTTTTCTTTTTAGATGCTTCAAACAGAGAGAGAGAAAATTTTCTTCACTGTCACGTGCAGTGGAATATCTAGAGATTCAAAGATCATTTTACTTCAATTTTCTCTTCTATAATTTCTAGCTCTCTGCAGGGCCCGATACTCTGTATGTGAACAAGGGACTTCTGGAGCCAGCTTCTCTTCAGAAAAGAAAAATTCATATAATCTATCCCCTCTGCTAGGAAGCCATTAGAAGTATCAGAGGGCACTTTGGCCCCAGCTGTCTTTATAGAAAAGGTTTTTACCCACACTTACTGTTCTGAACATTGACATAGCTACATGAAAGCTTAAAAGTCATTATCTTTATTTTAGATCATCATATCTTAACTTAATTTATTTGATGATAAATGAGGTATGTGTTGAGAGTAATTATTCTACAAAAATCACTTTTCCCCAATTAAGACTGCAAGCAGGATATTAGAACTATAAATGAGGAGTAAATATGAAAGTGATAGCCTGCTTTGATTGAGTTGTTTACTGTAGGATTCCGAAGGCATTTATTTCAAGAATGTCTGCATATTAGTTAATAACTGAATATTCACATGGTCACATGCTCCAGAGAATGGAAAAAAAAAATATTTCAGTCTAGTGGAGATTTTGTGAATCTATTCAGGTTTAACTTCATGTTTATAGGGTAAGAGTGCTTTAGCCTATTACAATTTAGCCTTATCCCAAAAAGTGAAGGGCTGTGCTGGCTTTCCAGATAAACACTGCCATGTAAGTAAGTAAACATAGTATTTCATTTTCCAGGCTACAAAAGCACTGGATTATCTCTGTAAGAATTTCTATCATCAAGAGTCGGGCTCACAACAACTAGCAAGACAGCTAAAGACTCAGAATAAGCTCAGAGTAAGGTAATGATTATGAGGCTGCTCTTGGAGACAAAAGCCTTTTCTTTTTTTTTCTGTTTTTTTTTTAAATACCTGATGAAGTAATTTAAATATTCATCTAACACATTTTCACTCCTTACCCTTGAAAATATTTTGTTATTATAAGCGTCCAGCTCTGCAGCAGACCAGGAGAGTCTGTCTGAGCAGAGACGCTTGGTAATAGCTAGCTCCATCCCAACAAGAAGGAAACAGCATGACTTTCACACAAAACTATTAACTAGTAACACTGGAAGAGGCAAAATTGTACCAGAGCATTCAGAGAGGGCCTTGTGTTTATGCTTACCTATAGTAAGAAGAGGCCGAAAGCAGGAAGCCAGTGTCCCACTGGAGCTACAGCTGAGTCCTGGGCTGCTGACACATGCAGGAGCATGAACAAGGAAGGTTGGGTTAAGGGCCCTCTGCCAGATGCTGCCAAGTCTTCAAGAAATTAGTTTCTCAATGAAGCACAGGAATGAAAAGAGCAGAAAACCATGCAGTCAGGGACTAGAACAAACACTTTGGGTTTTAACACCATAGCTCCTTACTTCCATCTTTTTAATATTTGAATACCCAAAGATATTAAAAGGAAACACTTTCAAAATTAATGAGATCAGATGTTTTGATATGCAAAATAGTATTAATAAGTGGAATTATTCTCTTTGCAACAGGATATTAGGTAAGTAATTAGAGTTTTGGCAATAATAAAAAGGAAGAATGACCTCCACACTTACCCTAAGTAGGATAAATAAATGTCTACTGTTTGTAAACACATACTTGCCACTGTATAAATAAGGAAATGAGATTGAATAATTAATAATAAAAGAAATAGCCCTTTGGAACATAAACAAATAATCAACCTGGCTTTTAAAAATATTCATTAATGCAATATTAGTCAATTAACTTCATAACAGGAGTCTACACACACCTTTGAGAAGATGCCTGTGTCAGATTTCTTTAGCATTAGTAAAGGAAAGGTTTCAATACTTCAATACAAAAGTAAAATTCTTCTTGAAAGAAAGGAAATTATTTGTTCAAATTCACTACTCTCATTGCACTTACTTCTGGCTCCCCAATCATCTCTGTGAAAGTTGATTCTTGTGGACATAAAAACATGTAGGATCTAGTAATCTCAGAGATATAAGTATGTGCTGTATGGTCTAAGAAAAACATTATGGTTTAACAAAATTAAACTCAGAGAAATTCCGTGCCTGGATTTCTTTCCTGCAAACCAATTTTATTCATATCTCTGCCAGACATGTGTAAGGCTTGTAAGTGTGTATACTCCAACTCTGCTACAGTAGAGTTGTTTGTATACTGTATTATGCAGGTATTTGAAGTGATCATCTGACGTTCTTTACATTACAGCAAGATCTGAAAAGATCCTTCTTTTCCAAGATTTAAAAAACAAAAAATAAAAAATTAAAAGGCATATCCATCTCCTCTGAAAGTGTTTGGTTTTCTCTATCCACTCTGGTCAAATGTCTGTAGTAGAAGGTGACTTGCTCCCCACAATGAATAAATCTTATACTTTATCACTTTCAGATCCTTCCTCCATTTCTCAAAAGAATGACTCAGCATATATTTAACAAAGATGCATGTGCAACAGAGGGATAATTCAGACTTTGCAACTTTGGGTGTTTTATCAAACTTCTGTTGCACATGCAAATTAAACTGACCAGCATTTATGTGCCCTGAAAGATATTCCAATAGAGACGACACCTTCTGCAAATTATCCAGGCCACAGAGAACAGTCCCTCAGTTTCCTCATTTAAAATCTACAGCCTGTAGATTACTTATCAAAACACTAGATAAAGATATTTATCAATTTATTTATGTCTTCCACCATCAGAATATTCAAAGCATTGCCAAGTGCCTTGAAACAGACTTTCTCTTCATTGCTTAATACATTGTAGACAAAACCAACCAACCAAAAAAACAAACAAAAAACCAGCCAGATTTCTTCATGTTAAAGAGATTTCTCTATTAGTTTCCATTTTCATTTTTTCATTTTTTGTACATGCACAAAAAAAAGAATCTTCAGAGAAAAGTTGGCTGTAGAAACTAATTTTCCCCTGAAAGTAGTGACATCTCATTCTTATCTCTTGCAGAAGTGAGACAACGAACAATACTATTGGAAGTTAAACAATTTTCCAAAATAGTTATACAAGGTTACTCATAAATTGAGTACTATATCCAGAGTACAAACTCACATAATGAGACCCAGTTTTATCACTTGCAAAAGAGCTAGGAAAAATAGTAAGCAGAAAGCTTAGCTTTATTGCAATAGATTCCCAGAGATACCATATAGCTGCTATTATAAAATTGGCTGTTTCGTGAAAGATCAGCCTGAGCTTTGCAGTACACTTCTCAACTCAGTATATTTAGTTATGAGGTGATTGCTGTTGCCAAAATACATTTGATTCTTGTTCTGTCACTGTTTACACACACATATTTTTCTACTCAATTGTTACTCACACTGTGTTCGGCAGGACTTCACTTACATCTGATGTACTTTTTTTGAATGAAAAATACTCCCCAAAAGTAATTGCATTCCCAGTGAAATCTCTGCTTGGCCATTGACTCAGACGCAGGCCGAGGATGAGCAGGTTGCAGCACTCACACACAGTGGCAGTAATCACAGAATCACAGAATGTTATGGTTTGGAAGGGACCTCTGGAGATCATGTAGTCCAACCCCCCTGCCAGAGCAGGGTGACCTACAGCAGGTTGCACAGGAACACGTCCAGGCGGGTTTTGAGTATCTCCAGAGAAGTAGACTCCACCACCTCTCTGGGCAGCCTGTTCCAGTGCTCTGCCACCCTCGAAGTAAATGGTTTCAAAGTAACGGTTTCATCCTGCCTGCATTCCTGTTCTGTGCATCAGCAGAGCGGATTAACTACCTACACACACTGAAGAACCTACACCCATATGCTGTAAATGGCTTAATCTTTCACCATTACAGTCATGATATGAATTCATTCAAAGGATGCTGAATGTCAAGTTTTGTGGTTTTGCTGAGAGAGAAACATGAGCAGAAGAAACCCACAAAGTGGTTACTTCTGCAAATGCAACAGTCTCTCTTCATAAACAGAATTCTTAAAACCAGTATAAATATTTGTCAAAGACATCCAGGGAACTTCAGGTTCCCTAAAAGTACCATAGGACTCCTTTTGCAAAAGTAGAGTCTTAATTTCTTACATTAATATTTACCTCACATGACGTAAGAAAAAAGGCAGAGCAAAAAGGAGATGTCTTTTACAAATAATGAAGCCTCTGAGTGCTAATTTTTTTTGTTGATACAGCATTCCTTGTTAAGAAAAGTAGTGGCTACTCTGTCCATTAATGTATTTTGTAAACTTTCTCATCAGCTATTAATTTCTGTTACAAGCAGCAACTTTGAGGATTCCAATGAGGAAAATTGTTTCTAAGTACGCAAACTGTCATGTTTATATATATTGTAAACACATGGCAAACTTCTCAATCCAAATGAGAATAGTTTCAAATTGACTGATAGGGCTGAATGACAGTCAGAATTTTTGTTCTGGAGACAGCATTTTTTGCCTTCAAAAAAGCTGTTCTATGTTGACCACAGAGTCTTTCAGCCCTCACTACTGCAGGTCCACGTGCCCACAGGGACCCTGGCCTACCAGTCACTAACCTTTTTTAAAGCCATTGCAAGAAAGAAAATATATTTAAGAAAAAGAAAAAAAAAAAAAAAACAGGTCAGGAAAAAGGAAAAGTATAGCCCTATCCATAGCATTTCTCATCCTTCTAATATGCAAAAGATGGACTTAAAACAAAAGCTGGTATCATATCAAATCATTAAGTCAAAACATAGGTTCAAATTAACTAGAAAAAAAATCATTCCTTCTATTCCACCTTACTTCCTGAGTCATTACTAAAAGCAGCCTTAAAATTTCCTTTGAATTTCTAGATGAATAAAAATAAAATTCCCTCTTAGCAGAAATTAGCTGGTATAAGCAATGCACTCATTTTATATTGATTCCCTGCAAAGAGAAAATTTCACCTTTAATAAATGCTTAACACCTTGGTAAACAGCTCTGTTTTGCAGGATGAGGTATAGCTGTTTGAACATCAATTGTATAATGAAATTCATATGCCACTGGAATTAATGGGTAGGGCAGACAATGAGTAAGACTACTTAAGGAAGAAATTATTCTTTTTCTTTAAATGAAGTAGCCTGTTTTACAGTTGTTAGCATATTCGGTCTCACGCTGATGTTAGAAGTCCTGTTTGCAGGGTCCTGTCCCAGTTTTTGTTTGGGTAATGAGGACATCTTCTGGAATATAAGAACATAATATATCAGACACAGGTTTTTTCATCCATTTAAATGTCTTTTCTTTGTCACTTCAAAAGGCCCGGTAGGTCATTCAGGCACCTGGGAGGTTTTTCCTATTCCATTTCATGTCTCTCTCTAATTCTACTCCATCCTTGGTTGGAGGCTCCCAGAGATATATTTCCTGTAAGTTAACTGTAAAATAAATAGTTGTCATAGGTATCAGTACACTATCAATTCAAATTTTCTTTGAAAATAGTCCGTCAGGAAATTCTTCAGTGAACGAGGAGCTTATCCTTCCTTTTAATCTCTCAAGAAATGAAAATACAATAAGCTTCAAAACAGCAGGTGAATGGACTCCTAATCTGTGTTTAATAAATCATCACAGGATGTGACTATAAAATGTCTTGATCTGTTCTGAAGATCTTATCACTTTGTAATGTTCTTCAGAAGTTCTTGGAGAGGTCTGAGCATATTTTAACTTAGGAGCCCATGTATTCATCTTTGTATGACTCATGCTATCAATGCCCCTTTTTCCCAGCTCAAGTGGGAAATTACAACTTGATTTAGTTAAAAAAATGAGAATGCATTTACAGCTGAATAATGTCAAGGTGAAAAACAGGTCGTCCTTAAAATTAATGTGTTGAAATAATTACTGGTGAACTTTGCAAAATTCAAGGATCACTGAAATCATACCCTGATGATAATGAATAAGAGCACAAGAGCAAACAGTATGACACAGTTGGATTGCCTTCATTGTTACTGAGATTCTTTGTTAATTAGAGAACTCACAGGTCTCTAACGATAATTACTTTCTTTATCTTTAATAATGTAAAGTGGATATCTGACTGATATATTTTGTTGCTTATCATTGGTGAAAAGTACAATCAGACACTCCATGCAGAGTAAAAGTTCTTGGTAGTTAAGTGGGCAGCACAGTTGCTTGACAGAAAGTTGGTTACATGAGAGTTTATGGTGTAAATTCTACTTATCAAGTGATCGAAAAACAGAAAATGCAGCCAGTATTTCTTCTCTCATTTATCTTGAATTACCATATGTCTTTACAGTGGACTTAGCCCTCATCTGGTACAAGGTGGCTCAACTTGGTGAAGCTGAACAAAGCCCTGCCAATAAACATCTGGCACAATAGGTTCAACTGGCTGCCTGGTCACTAGCAGCATCCTGATCTTATAGTCCTCTAAGTAGTTGTCTCCATGTGGGGACCTTCTTTCTAGCTCTGTACGTCCTGGCACAGAAAGAGTGTTGTTTCCATTCTTTGCCATCTTGCCTATTTTTACCCATCACAGTATTTGAAATCTCCAGAGTACAGTAAGCAAATCTAAACCATTTGTTCAGTTTGCGAGTTGTTTTCGTGTGAATAAAACTGATTACACAACAATGGGGTGATGTTTCCTTAGGCCACACTTACTTCACTTTAAGTTATATAGTTTTAAAATACCAGTGGACTTTGTATGATTTTGCAAAAGAATGAGGACCACCACTGTCGGCACAACATCTTCCAAGTGTCTTCGTCATCATTTGGGATGATAATACTCTTCATGAAATACAGAGGGAGAATGTGGTTCACAACACTGTTTCAGGCTGGGTGGAAAGCAACAGGAGGGGAGCTAGATGACATAGCAAGTGCATAGCTAATAGATGTGCACCTTTGGCATGTGGTAGGTAACCAGTGTGTTTTCTACTGTCTTCTTCCATCCTTTGTAAAATTTCATTAAATTTGCACATTTGTTTGCATGGGTATCAAAAGAAAACCCTTACTTTGGCACTCTATTTTAATTAGTAATACTATCTTGTATCACTACTAGTCCTTCTGCTGCTTTCTAAAATAATTCATTGTCATCGGTCAGCTTATTCATCCATCATTTAGAAAACAAATATTCTTCCCTTTTTAACAGAGATATCACTAATCTTTCTACTCATACTTTCTACCCAATAAAAGATTAAGTTTTATTTAAATGGTGTCTCTCTGTAACTTTTACTACTATAACAGAAATTAGTTTTAAGTCTGCAGTATTGCAAAATATGTATTTACCACATCACTTTTGCATGTTTGCTCTTTTTCTCCACCAATCTTACGTCAGTTTTTTCTTTACCAACTAAAGAATCTTTCATTGTTTAAAATTCTTCTTTTCTCTAGATGAAAAAATTTGAAAAACACCAAAAACATGTTTCAGGCCTTTTTTAATAACAATTTAGCAAATGTTAATAACCTTGCACATACCACATAAGCCAAGTAACTGAGATAGGATAATTATGGAAATATTACAATTTACTCAAGCTGAAGAAAATACTTATTTTCAGGAAGAGATAAATGTTTAATGTTCTTCCTTCTTTTAAGAGTTATGAGTTCAGCACATGTTGATAAGGCAGAAACCTTATCTCACCTAAATCAAGCGATGAGGCATTGTCTTCTACTCCTGGCTCCTTGTTGGGAGAGCTCTTGTTTGACCTTGACTGCATGTAAGGATGGGAACCTGTGTGTGAGCGAGCCACCTTCTTCTCCCTGGAGTGGAGGAATAAAAAAGAGGGACAGATTACATTTAAATCAGTCCCCAAAATTAGGTGAAGGGGAGGGAACTAGGGCTGCTGGCCACAACCAAGGAACTTGCATGCTCCATTGTTTAGAAACAACCAGTTACAAGCACGAAAAAGTCACAGAACTTTTTTATGTCACAGGGGGTTTTATGTGCTGTAAAGAATTACGAGAACTATGGAGGATATATAAGTATCCTGTATTAAAAAATAAGAATGTTATGTAACTGACAACAGCTTTGTAAGCTTTTATCAGATTCAAGACCCATCTCTAGTAAGAAAGATTCTTGGATTTTTCTTTGTGTCCATTTCAGAAAGACAGAGTCCTGTCACAGACTTTACACAATAATTTAAGACTGAAGCAAAACTGTAAGAGTAATAAATTATGACAGGAAAGGGCAGAGAAAGAAGGGTGATTATATGAGAAATGTGGCTTCAGAGACCTCATTTGCAGCTAGAAGATTTGCATGATGAATGTCAGACTTACAACCATATTCAGATGGACAAAACTCATGAACTATAGAAAGCTTCAGGACAAGTTTTCATGCAAGAACAAACCTGATTATTTTTTTTTCCAGTTTTAAGATATGATAATAAGCATCTATCTTGTGGATATTTTGAAATGAAATGACATGAATAAAATTTATACCTAGATTAACATCAATTTGTTTACCACAATTTCAGAGATAATTCTTTATGATAAATGCAACACACAATAGAAGACACCAGAATATGAGCAGGAGACCTTACACTGCATTTATCAGACTGTGCTCCCAGGAGAAATAAATGATCTTGTGACCGTGGCCACTGTAGTGCACAATTGCTGTATTTGCATTTCTAAAATTGTTTCAGATCTAATAAATGGTTTTTTTTCACTAAGGTACAAAACATAATAGGTTAATTTCTAAACACAGCTTAACCTTTGCATTAAGAATGCACCATCCATCTGATATATGATCTTAGTGAATTGCACTGCACAATAATGTTCCACTTAGGCTCTGTAACTGAGATGATTTTTTTTTGCAGGTTGACTTTCCCTTTCCTTTTTCTCTATTTTCTTCATGACTAACTCCTGCAATTGTGTTTTGGCATGGAATAGAGTGAAGCAGGTCTTCAGAGGTTGAATACAAATTTAATCCAATACTGCTTTTGCTTGGAGCATATCTGATTTATGGATATCAGCAAAAGAAATATATAAAATAAGTAGGGGTTTTGCATTCACTTGGTAAAAGTATGATATTGCAGTGTTTAAAACCAGTTTGGAAGAAATATGTTTTAAATGTATTAGAATACTAAACAAACCACTGCAAAATGTATGAAAGCCTTAGAAGCACTAGGTTATGGATTTGCTGCTCACAATACTGCAGTGAAGGGGCCGTGAGCCTTTCCATTAAAAATCTGATTTTCAACAGTATACAAGCCTGCTGTAAAAATCACGCTGGACTGAAACTCAGAATAAAAGGTTTCAGCTTGGAAACATGTCATTTAATTGTTTATTTTTTTTAATAAAAATGTGTTAATTTAATTTCTATTTGCAAATGCAGAACAGAAAGAAGTTCTTAAGGCATTTTGCACAGATAGAAAGCACAAAAAGTAATCCTACGTGCATTTAAATATGGTTGATACTGACAAAGTATAATTTTGAATATTCAAGCTACACATGCAAAAAAATTTTTTAAAAGGAACAAGACAAATTTGATTACATCAGGGCACAGCTTTGCCTCATCGTATAGCCATGGTCCCTTAATATTTGAACTAGAATAATATTGTATACATATTTATGTCAGTGATAAAATTGTATTTTGGAATAACTATCCAATTAATACACAGTAGAAAGCTGCCTTCTAAAGTATCTAATCAGGGTTTCTAAAGTGTGTATCAGGATCTCAATTCCCTGATTTACAACACAATTTTATAGTAGATTTTAAAGTCCTGCTTTTGACTTATTTCACATAGTTTACTTTTCAGGATACAGAAGTAGTGTAATGATCTCGTTTGTGATCCATCAAGTTCACATTTGATAAACTAAGATTTCAAAACAAAGCTCATGTTCCAGTCCACTTTCTGGGTACAAACTGAATTGATTACTTTCACTGTTAATAAAAACATGAAATCCATAACAGAAAAAAGTGCTTCGTCTTCATATCTGAAACACTTTGTATGTCAAGCTTGGAAAGATGATTTAAAAATTAAAACAATTTAAGTGTTCCATTGACAGTCTCATGTCTTTTACCCATTGCCATTGACTATCAATTTCTGTAGTAATTCTCCTGATGAGGAAGGAAAAAGAAAAAGTGAAACATAATCTAAGTGCATAACTTGATTTAGATGCTTTTTCTAGTTTTGAAAAACACAGTGGTGCTGCCACTGCTTCTGCAATTGCAACTAGCTTGTTCACTAGCATTTTTTATATTTTCGCTCTCTGATCAAATGTATCCATTTTGATAATCAGAGAGCCAATCAAACACTTACTGTAGAAAACTTTTGCTATCTTGATTACCTGAGCTCTATTTTCTGCACACCTAATTAATTTCATGTTTCTAATTGTCATGGTTACCCATGCACTTTTATATGCTATGCTGTAACCAGCACAATTCTTATGTGGTAAGCATTTTTCAAAGTAATTAATTCTGTCAGATATGAGATGAGATGTCTTATTATGTCTCTACATAAATCGAGCTTTGAAAGGAAATAATATGGTACTCTTTGTTCCTATCCCAGTTACAACCAGCTTTTCTTTTGCATACTTATAATATCCCAAAAGGATTAAAAATCTTTATTCTCCACCCAAATTTCTACTTTCTTGTTTGTACACCAATAACCCTTCCAGAGTAGACTCCAATAAAACACTTCTCTTACATTTATATTTCATCATTAGTCCAAATCTGTGTTTTGATGCCATGCGCTATTAAGCAACTTCTATGTTTTCCAATAAAGGAAGCTATGTATCACTTAATGATTAAGTAAGCCACCTATAGATGGCATTAATATCAGCAGTAGTACTTTCTCCTAGGGCCTGCATTGAACTTGGACCTTGGTTAAATTCTTCCTCTTCTGAACTAACTGATGCACGTTGCTTTGATGCACATAGTTATCTTTCACAATAAACAAAACACTTACAAACTATAGCCAGAAAATACTGTGATCTTTCAGGGAGTTGTGAGTAGGGATGTGGAAGGTTGAAAAATAGAGCATACACTTGAAAAACAGCACAGAAGCTAAATGTTATTATTTTCCCTTAACAGGCAGTGTCTTTTGTATCTTTTGTCAAAACATATAACTAGTTCTGGACATAGCTGTCAAGCTTCTTTAACTAGGGGGTTTTATTATTATTTATGTTACAGGACTAACACCCCTTTTTCTTGCTGATTGGACCACAAGTTCTTCTATCAAATATAATGGTGTTTCCTGTGAGATAATAAGTGAATGTGTTTATGGATTCCATCACAGCTGACTTCCCTGTCATATTAAAAAATCAAATTCCATAAAATTGGAATTCAATGACTAAGCATGTAAAAAGCAAGTCAAGAACACTGTATACTACATTCATTTATCTGTGTCATGGTTTAACCACAGGCAGCAGCTGACCCCACACAGCCACTCTCTCACTGCCCAGCATTGGGAGGGAATTGTAAAGGTAAAAGTGAAAAAACTTATGGATCAAGATAAAGACTGTTTAACAGGTAAAGCAAAAGCTGCATGCAAAAGCAAAGCAAATATGGAATTCACTCACTACTTCCCATTGGCTGGCAGATGGTTACCCATTTCATGAAAAGCAGAGCTCCATCACACATAATTATCACTTGGGAAGACAAACGGCATAACTTCAAACGCAACCCCTTCCTCCTTCTTCCCCTCCATGTTTTGTTGCTGAGTATGACGTCATGTGGTATGGGATATCCCTTTGGTAAGCTGGGGTCCGCTGTCCTGACAGTGGTCCCTCCCAGCCCCTTGCCCACCCCCAGCCTGTTTGCTGGTGGGGCAGTGTGAGAAACAAAAAAGGCCTTGATGCTGTTCAGAAATAACTAAAACATCCTTGTGTTACAAGCAGTGTTTCGGTCACAAATACAAAACATAGCACCATATGTCCTAACAAGAAGAAAATTAAATCTAGATCAGCCAAAATCAGTATAATGAATATTATAAGAAATTACATTCTGTTTCTGGAAAATAGAATGCGGCACTTATAATGCTGTGCCGTTTGCCTTTGTTCGATGCTGAAATAAAATTATGTTTAAAGACTAATCATTCTGTAGATGCAGGGAAGGTGATTATAAGCTTTTTCTATGGACATCAAATGGAACTTGGAACTGCAGGTATAGCCATGGATCTTATTATAATCAAAGAAAATTATATTCCAACAGGTCAATGTTGAATTTGGCTGCAATTACTGTACATATAGGACCTGAATAAGGCTAGACACTTTACATATGAATAATGACTCAGTGGATGACCCACAGGACCTACAATTGAATCTTAGACCTTGCACTGTGAATGAGAACAGCAAACAGTAGACAGAGAATAATAATAATAATAAACTTTAAAAGTTTTTTGCATTCATTAGAACAAAACCATTATGCTGTTATTTCCTTCTTCATCAACTGACTTTCTTTAGACTTGAGGATATTACAGGTATTTGTGTGTCTTTCTTTTAAACATAAAATAGGATTTTTAACAAAACAAAACAGTTTTCATCAAGAGTGTCTATTACTGCTCTAGAAATTGCACTGGCTGACCAAAAGCCCAAAGTTAATTTTTTAAACTGAAAATGATTTAATTAGCATAATTCCAGGATAAAAACATTCAAATGAAAATCATTTGACTTATAATTGTCCCTTCTTCACAATAAAATCTCTACATAGGGAAAACTCTCAATCCCAGTCTCCTCTGATCGTAGTCTGTCTGGGGACAGTCATCATTTGATCACTCTGAGAAAACAAACACTCTTGAACTGGTACCCTATTGGTTAATCATATTTGGAACATGCTAAAACCAGATATCATTAATTTAAATCACTCCACTATTGGTCATTTGTCAGTGGTGTTACTTCTTGCATGTTCTGCAAACCTGTCCTAAGGTGACAAAAGCATCTGGCAATACTTGTCATTATTTTTCTACATTAATTCTAACACACCATCTTTGTACTAACTCAGTATTCAGCATTCAGACATGATTCAAAGGGGGAAGAAGGACGTCAAAGCATAGGGTGACTACATTGTCATTTCAAAATGAAACTTTTTCTATCTGATATCCAACCAATTATTTTTATCTCAGATAAGTTACACTGTTCTCACTGATACAAGAATAATCTCCATCCTATTATGTGAAGTATTTATCCCAAATGAGCACAAACCTACAATTAATAAACCTATTTCTGAAGATGTGTACTACTTAGTTCTATTCCAAATAATATAAGCCTAAAGGTAAAAGGAGACACTATGCCATCTTGCAGGTTATTTAGCTGTGTAGCAGGCAGGACAGCTGGTTGCTGAGGGCAACGAAACAGCAGGGCTGCACATTGTTTCCTGGCTGCTTGCATGTCTACTTAGATACTAGGCTGCAGAGACGGTTTCTTGTTTGCCTAGGGCATTAGAGCAATTAGGGCCAGATTAGGTAATAACTAAGCCTGCTTTTATTTACAATGACCTCCTCTTTAAGGGTTAAACCCAACAGCTCTTACACCAGCAATGTCTTTTCTCTTCTCAATTAGGTTTATTCTCTGTGAAATCCATGTTGCTGGATGATGATGTGTGGGTTACCAATATGCTTACGATTAGTGGAGCCATTTGTGAAAATGCCACCTTTAATTGCATCAGAGTGGAGTTTGCTGCAAGTCCCACAGACCTCAGACAATGCTGGGGCACCACCAGTTCAAACTCCCACAGGGGCTGCTCCCACACAGAGGCACAATATGCAGCATTTCTCCCTGTGCTACCATCTGTGCCAGAGGAGAAACAGATCCAGAATCTGCATTCAGAGCACATTTAACATGATCCCGAAATGCAAATATAAAACACATGCCAGGGCATTCTTGGTTATCAAATCCAAACATATCAAAGTCCTAATCTCTATAAAAGACTACAGCTATATCAAGGGTAAGTTTTAAGTGTTAGAAAGCCACCATAATATTCGCATAGTATGAAAAATGCCTTCCCTGCTGATACTGAGATATCTGCATCTGTATGCTTATTTTCTGATTTCATGGACAATCCACTTTTGGCCTGTATACATATGTCGGATCAGTTTTGAACTGTAAAGGCTATTTCTGCAGAACGTTACAGAACTCTCCTTCCAAAGCTGTCATGTTTAAATATTACTTATTACAGCCTTCTCATATTGTAAAAAGCTCTTCTTTGAAATAAGCAGAATGATTCTGGTCAGTGCTATTTTCACGTCAGCTCTGTTCTGAACAGGTTTTTCAATTTCAGATTTACACACTGAGATGCAGTTTATGTATAGAGATATACACTACAGAAAAAGAGAGAGAAGAGTGAAATCTAAATAAAAGAATCATTACCAATCAATTCTATAATTTAGAAAAAATGTAACTTTTACATAAAGATGAAACTTTGGTCATAGTCACTTCCTATAAAAGCTTACTGTAAATATGTCTATGTATATGTTTGCAGTGTGAACTTCCACTGTTGATGAATAGTACTGAATAACAGAACATATATTGGTATTTAAAACCCCAAAACATGGAAATTATTTGTCCACTTTAGACACTAACATGGTGTTTCCAAACTGTAGCAGCCCTGTTGTGAATCACCAGATGCAGCATTATGAAAAGAGGAGTCACTAGTGTTTAAAAGGTTTATGCTTCAATTCTTTTTTAAAGGAAAAACAGTAGTAAAAGAAAGAAAGCACATCGTCCACTTGAAATCAGAGCCTTTTTACAATAACCCAAGGCTATACTTTGCTTCCAATTAATGTTTGTCCTCTTGGAATCATGTACAAATAGTTTGTACAACAAAACAATAGTTCTTCATGCATAGTGAATCTGTGTAATGATTTTCTTACCATGTTCTAGTCCAGATAAAAGTACTTAATTGCTGTAACAACATTAACTTCACAAGTCTGTCATTTGTCACTAGCTTTTTCTTAAGCTGTAGTGGGACATACAAAGTGGAAAATGCAAGCAATCTAGTAAAAAATGGCATTGTTAAGAAAATTTCCCTTTTTAAGCTCTTTATTAGATGCTATTAAAATTACGAAAGAAAAACATGCAATTCTGTGTGACATGAATTTGCAGATACTATTTTTCATGGAGGACCAAAAAAAAGAAAATATATATATATATATAACCAATTATAGTGAATTTGCTTTAGTTACATAAAGAGCCTGCCGTTTATGGTCGTATTTTTACAGCAGAATTCTAAAACTACATCACCTCTAGAAACCAAAGAAGTCTTCCAACCCACCTGCAGGAAATAAAATCAGGTTTCTCTAATGGAAATTAAACTGCATGAAATACCGATGCACTGGAAAATCATGGAAATATTCACAAACAGCAAACCGGGAGTAGAGAGAGAAGTTTTATTGTCCTGGTAAAGCTGCTAAAGCAACAAAAAGAAAGCAGGTAGCTCCCAAGTTTAGTGTTAGTTTTACTCCACTTAAATATAAAACCAGTGTGTTTTCTCACATGCAAGAGCAGGAAACAGTAATTAAGTGTTCACTGACCTACAGAGATTAAACAAAAAGTCTGGAAGTCAGGACATCTCCAAACTGTCTTATACTACCAATGCTTGAACCCATATCTCCTGCGGCTTCATTAGTTACTCTAAAGGTGGGGCAAGGCTGGGGATTTCCCAAAGCTTTCTTAACACTTCATTTACATCAAGACTGAGGATGGGGAAGAGGGAGAAGTTAAAACTATGCACAGAAAGTTGCACAGAAAAAGCTGTTCTTGTTCTACTTTATGTGTAAGTGATGAACAGACTTTGTATTGGCACTCCATTTAGGATTAAATACATTGCCATATTGCACTTCATCAATACGCTGGGAATAATTAACCCTCCCATGACTGAAGAAATTAAAAGACAGTTCTACACCCTAAAAGCACCAAATTCTTGCTCAGAAACAGCAGAACACAATACACTACTATTATTTTCACTGTTCAGAACTTGGTTTATTCAGACCACCAACAAACTCCAGCATACTTAAAAGTTTAATGATTTATCTGAAAATAATATAATTTCCTTCAGTATATCAAATGTCACACTTTTGACTTTGTAATTTGCTTCTTTTTCGGGTTGAGCACCAGCATTTTATAGGACTATTTTAAACATTTACATTTAATTAAATACAAATTAATTTTAAATCACACCATTTTAAGTGTCATTTTGGCATTTAGCAACCGATATTTTTTCATCTTTAGGAAAAAAACCAAAAAGGTGTTTTGCACCAGTGGGGGAAGAGGGAGAGGGCAGAGAGAGAGCAGGGGAGAGAAAGATGGAGAGAGAAAGAGATTAATTCTCAGCAAGAAAGGCCCTACAAAAAATTGCTTAATAAAATAGAACCATAGAATCATAGAATGTGTTGGGTTGGAAGGGACCTTTAAAGGTCATCTAGTCCAACCCCCCTGCAGTAAGCAGGGATGTCTTCAACTAGATCAGGTGGCTCAGAGCCTCATCCAGTCTGGCCTTGAATGTCTCCAGGGATGGGGCCTCCACCACCTCTCTGGGCAACCTGTTCCAGTGTCTCGCCACCCTCATGGTAAAGAACTTCTTCCTAATGTCTAATCTAAACCTACCCTACTTTAGTTTAAAACCATTGCCCCTTGTCCTATCACTACATGCCCTTGCAAACAGCCCCTCCACAGCTTTCTTGTAGGCCCCCTTCAGGTACTGGAAGGCTGCTATAAGGTCTTTTCGGAGCCTTCTCTTCTCCAGGCTTAACAAGCCCAACTCTCTCAGCCTGTCTTCATAGTAGAGGTGCTCCAGCCCCCTGATCATCTTCGTAGCCCTCCTCTGGACCCGCTCCAACAGGTCCATGTCACTCTTGTGCTGACGGTTCTGTTTAATAAGATAAAATATAAAGATAGATAAAGATAGTGAGTAAATCTTTTGTTCCTTCAGATGCTAGTAACCCCACATTCCTACAGACACCAGATGGATTTTCCTATGCGATGCTCCATACATGCCCTCCATGGAAAGAAGTTAACCGTGACATGAATCACTGACTCCTAAAAGTACAATGATCTTCTGGTTAGGATCACTACATTCCACTCCTTGATCCACACACAGTTTATCTTTCCCAAAGATCTTGTATACTACAGGTTATATTAATAACACACAGGTTTCTCAAGCCCTAACTATGAGGCCAAATAGAGCAAATATAATTCCTCAAGTACAATGTTTTCTGCAAGGCTCCCAGTACAGAAGGTTCTCCAGAATCCAGAATATAAACCAACTCATCATTCCTAAAAAAGCAAATTCAGCAACAAACTCATCAGGTTAAATATCTGCTACTTGATGCTGTTTGTTAGGGTACTGGGAGTCATAAACTACACAGAAGGTTTTCTAAGTAATTTTTTTAATTCTAGATGTAACTACTGAAGCACTGTTGGATACTGACATTTCACTTTCTTAAATAGATGAGTGCAGACAAAGAATACACTAAATCAAAATTCATTGGTCTATGTGTATGGTCATATTCTGAAATCACACAATCTTTCTGAAAAATTCTCTACTGCCTATAGACATAATACCAGCATTTTGACTATCTAAGTAATAATACTTCTGTTCACAAGTTTAGCCTCTGAAGTCTCTAGATGGTCCAGGTAGAAAAAGAGAAGATGTAATCCAGTTCCAAATTTCATATTTTTTAAGTCTTTAATTTCTAGTTTCTGGATAGACATGAAAAGAAGTGAAATTTTCCACTCATTTCAGCAATTTGAATTTCATCTTTGACCTGTAGTGGAAATCAGAGGAAAACAGAGAAAAAGAAAAGACAAAAAAAATAGAAGCTTAAAAGATTGTAAAGGTTATTTATATTTTTTCTTTCCTATCTAAATGAAAATCTTGCCAAGTAATCTTAAACACAGTTTTCCATCACTACTCAAGTAGGTCAGCATTATCCACATTTCACATAATTTGTATTAGTTCAAAAATTTATAATTCTTTAAGTTTGTAAACTGCAACCAAACACCAGACGTGAGAGTTAGAAAAATTTACTCTATTATTGTTTAGAATAACCATGGTCAAATGTCTCATCTCAACTAACATGAGGGGTTAAAATCACCTACAATCAATCCTACCTAATAGCCTTGTTCAACTCCTGCTTCTGAAACCTTTCCCAGTTTTAAAAATATGATAAAATTATTGTCTGAGTAAAGAAGTCTAGACTAGTATATGCCCTACAGTGTACAAAAAAGAAAAAGAAGACCTAAGTTATTACCTAAACCTGTAGTCCAAGAGACAGAGTTGCGCTGAGAATTCTATTCTCCTTTAAAGAAAGCAAAGTATCCCTTCCTGAAAGAAATTAATACAAATGTAGTGGGGAAAGCTGTCAAACCTGTTCTGGGTAATCAGCACACTTGGGTGCCTCTCTGGTGTGTCTCTACACTAATGCACATGGCATGGAAAACAACAGCAGGAGTTAGAAACTGCAGGGCTGTGACCTCCTTCTGATCACAGAGATATGATGGGGTAGCTCACACAACTGGAGTGCTGTAATGGATAGTTACAAGCTCTTTAGGAAGCACACACTGAAAATGAAAAAAAGTATCATACTTCATGTGAGAGAACAGTGGAAGGTGTGGAGGTGTATGGAGTGCATCCTGTTCTTCGGACTGTTCAGGAGTCAGTTAAGAGTATGTAGCTCAAGATTAGCAGGCAGACCAACACAGGTGCTGTTGTGGTGAGTATCTGCTACAGAGGTCCTGAACAGGAAGAAAATGAGGCCTTCCTCAAACAATTGGAAGAATCTTCACGTTCACAGGCCCTGGTTTACATGCAGGACTTTAGCCACCCTGATATTTGCTCTAAAGACAACACAGCACAAACAATCTAGGACATATCTGAAGTGCATTGAGAACAACTTCCTGGGACGGGTGATCAAGGACCCAACAATGAAAACTGGATCTCTTAAGCAAGGAAAAACTGTCTGTGCATGTGAAAGCTGAGAGCAGCCTTGACTGCAATGACCATGAGATGGTGGAGTTCAGGATCCTGTGAGTAGAGAGCAGGGCGAAAAGCAGGATCACATCCTGGATTTCAGAAAAGTAGACTTTAACTTCTTCAGAGATCTGCATGGAAGAATCATGTCGGATATGACCCTAGAGAGAAGAGTCTGCAAAAGCTGGTTGGTAACCTCCTCCAAGCTCCAAAAAGGTCCATCCAAACAAGCAGAAAATCAAGCAGAGGTGGCAGGAGGACTGCATGGAGGAGCAAGGAGCTCCTGACTGAACTCAGACATAAAAGAAAGTGTACAAGAGGTGTAAGGAGGGACAGATGACCCAGAAGAAGTATAGCAATGCTGTTCAATTGTGCAGGGGTGGGGTTAGGAAAGCAAAAGTCCACCTGCAGCTGAATCTGGCAAGGGATGCCAAAGGCAACAAGAAAGGATACAAATACATCAAGAGGAAGGAAGATTAGGGAAAACATGGGCCCATTGCTGAATGGGTCTAGGGACGCAGTGACAAAGGACATGGAAAAGGATCCCAATGCCAACTTTGCCTCAGTTTTTACCAATAAGATCAGCCTTCATGTATCAATAGGCCCTGAGAAGGGAGGGAAAGTCTGGAGGAAGGAAGACCTACCCTCAGAGGAGGAGAACTGGGTTAGAGGACACTTAAGCAAACAACATACACAAGTTCATGGGCCTGATGTGATGTGTCCATGATGGCTGAGGTAGCTGGCTGTCATCAATGTGAGGCCACTCTCAATTAAGTTTGAAAGGTCATGTCAATTGGAAGAGGTTTCTGAAGGACGGAAGAGAGCAAACGTCACTCCTGTCTTCAAGAAAAGCAAGAAGGAAGGTCTGAGAAACAACAGATGAGCCTTACATCAATCTCTAGAAAGGTGATAGGGGAACTAATCCTGGAAACTATTTCCAAATACATGAGTGACAAGAAGGTGATTGGGCATAGTCAGCATGGGTTTATAAGAAAGAAATCATATTTAACCAAATTTACAGACTTCTACAATGAGGTGCAGAGCTTGGTGGATGAGAGTAAAAAGGATGCTATTTACCTCAACTTTAGGAAGGCTTTTGACACTGTCTTCTGTAAAATCCTCATAGATAAACTAACAATGTAATGGTTAGGCAAGCGGTCAGAGAAGTGGATTGAAAACTGGCTGAACAGCCAAGCCCAGGGAGTTGTAACCAGCAGTAGAAAGTCCAGTTGCAGGCAAGTCATTAGTTGTGTACCCCAGGGGTCAATACCTATGCCAGTGCTGTCTAACCCAACCATTAATGATGTGGGTGTTGAGACAACATGCACATTTGGCAAGTTCATAGATAACAAAAACTAAGAAGAGTGGCTGATACACCAGAGGGTTGTGCTGCCATGCAAAGGTAGATGGAAAAGCTGGAAAATTGGGCAGAGAGGAATCTCATGTACTTCAACGAGGAGAAATGCAAAGTCTTGCAGCTGGGAGGAATGAACCCAGGCACAAGTATATGTTGGGGACCAACCAGTTGGAAAGCAGCTTTGCTTTCCTTTCTTTGCAGAGAAGGACCTTAGTATCCTAGTGAGCAACAAGCTGATTATGAGCCAGTCATGCACCCTCACAACAAAGGCAGCCAACAGCCTCCAGGGCTGCATTAGCAAGAGTTGCCAGCAAATCAAGGGAGGTGATCTTCCCCTCTTGTCAGCACTGGTGAGGCCATACATGCAGTACTGTGTCCAGTTCTGAGCTTCCCCCTACAACAGAGGTATGGACATGCTGGTGAGGGTCCAGTGAAGGGCCACAGAGATCATAAAGGGGAAGGAGCATTTGCCATATGATGACAAGATGAGAGATCTGGAACTGTTCAGCCTGAAGAACAGCCTGACTAGGGGAATTTTATCATGTGTATAAATAGGTGTTAAAAGGGAATGAAGAAGAGGTAGACACACTCAGTGGTGCCCACTAACAGTAGACAACACATATTTTAAAAAAGGCAATTCCATCTAAACACAAGAAAACACTTTTATACTGTGACGGTGGTCTAACAGTGGAGCAGGTTGCTGAGACAGGTTGTGAAATCTCCATCGGGGGAAATATGCAAAAACTAGCTCGACACAATGCTAGGCAACCTGCTCCAACTGGCCCTGCTTGAGCAGGGCAATTGGAATAAAGGTTCTCAAGAGATCCCCGCCAATCTTAGCTGTTCTGTAATCAGACCTTTGGTCTGGGTTATCTTTTTGGATATTAATATTTTGCTGAAAGTACACAACTTCCAGAAAATGAATAATTTGTTCATTTGTCTCAACTAAATTGTATAAGAATTAATAAACAGTGGATTTTCACATTCCTAAGAATACAGAACTGTAAAATAATACAGTGCAAATATTCTCAAATTAAAATGCAAATGTTGATGCATGAGTAAAACTATGTTGTAATAAGACTATTCTATGATAAATAGCTTATCAAAAAGTTCATTTATTATTAATTCCAATAAAACTAATTACAATTAATTTATTTTCTGTGCCTATCAATGTAACAAATACTTGATTTAGCGTAAGTTAATAAAAATGTAAATGAAAAGTTAGCAAAGCAGGGCAAAAAAAAAAATTGATATTAACAGCACTCCATCTCCTTTGGTACTTTGTAAATATGCTAACTTCTGTGGTTTGGAAACTTCAACACCTTCCTGTTCCATAGCAACTTGTCGTTGTTTGCTGGTCTCATTAGTATGTCCAGACATATGCACACAACAAACACATCTACATGGCTAGAAATGGAAAAATCTTACAGAAAGAGTTTCATTGTCCTCTCAGTGTGAATTACAGAAATATCTTTGTTTGAGCAACTGATATGTCATATTAAATCAAAATGCTACCAGGTCTTAGGTTACATAAAATTAACCATTCTTACAAACACCAAAATTGTAGCTTCACTGTTGGACTTACAGCTATGTAAATGACTATGATTATTTACAGCCACTATATACTGGAAAAATAATGGTGATATTTTAAAGATAAGAAAAAAAATCTTGCTACTTTTATAAGCAAGATTTTTATCATTCTGAAAAAAATGCCACATAAAAAGAAGTGAGGGAACAGAGATGTTTACTGTCTCAAACCAGGAAGTTTGAAGCAATTAGCAGTAATTGAAAAGAGGTTTCCTAGACTTACAGATTAGCGTTGTATAAGGTGAAGTCTAAAAATAAAAGGATGGAAGATACTCCAGTGTGAAAATTATTTCAGGGAGCCCAAAAATTACTGTAGAAAAAGGTTAAATCAGGTGTGTAGCATAGTGAAAAATGACGTTAAAGGTATTTATCCAAAATTTACACTACTTTAGTTGTGTGCCACACTAGCACAGCAGGAGTTATTAAGAAGTCCATTTCTACTTTTACAAAATTTCTTTACCATTATTTGTGTTGTTTGGCAGAACACAGGTAGCAGAAAACATTCTTCCTCTTTCATGTTGGTCACAAAATCTATTGCTTGATGCCAACTACACACAACAATGCAATAGACATGATTGAATTCTTTCACAGACCTTATTTAGAGCATGCACACATTACCCATATGTTCAGCTCTAAGAATTAAAATGTATCACAAATTTAAGAGCAAGGCCTTGGATTTGATATCCAACATTGAAGTGTCAGGCATTCCTGACAGCTTGAAAACATTTGAAATGAAAAAATCAAGACTTTTCTGTTTCAAAGGAGAACTAAGAAGATGAGTTCATTAATGTTTGTTAAGTAATCAGAGGCTATGCAGATGGGAAAAAATAAAACAACAAAAAAAAAAAAACCAAAATGAAACAACAAACCAAGAGAATTAATAAAGTTCAGGACTAATATGATGTGCAACAAATAAGTAAAGCCACATAATGAATAATGGTGATCAAAGTAAATATTGAACATCTTCCTCACGATGCAGGAGTTTAGCAGAAAATACAGTATCTGACAGAGTAATTAAGAATTGAAGATCATTATCTTGGAATAAGGAATAAGGAATTGTCTGAATGGCGGCACTCAAAAGTTGTGGACAACAGCTCAATGTCCAAGGGGTGACCAGAGACGAGTGACATTCCTCAGGAGTCAGTACTAGGACTGGAGCTGTTGAACACTTTTGTTGGCAACATGGATAGTGGGACTGAGTGCACCTTCAGCCAGTTTGCCAATGACACCAGCTGTGTGGCGCAGTCAACACACTGGAGGGAAGGGATGTCATCCAGACGGACCACGACAGGCTTGAGAGGTGTGCCCATGCGAATCTCATGAGGTTCAACAAGGCCAAGTGCAAGGTCCTGCACCTGGGTCATGGCAATCCCAGGCACAAATACAGCTTGTGCAGAGAATGGCTTGAGAGCAGCCTTAAGGAGAAGGACTTGGGGGTGTTGGTAGATGAGAAATTCAACATGAGCCAGCAATGTGTGTAGGCAGCCCAGAAAGCCAACTGTATCCTGGGCTGCATCAAAAGAAGTATGGCCAGCATGTCGAGGGAAGTGGTTCTGTGATTCTATGATTCTGTCCCTCTACTCTGCTTTCGTGAGACCCCACCTGGAGTACTGCTTCCTGCCCAGGGGCCTCCAACATAAGAAGGACACGGACCTGTTGGAGCAAGTCCAGAGGAGGGCGACGAAGATGATCAAAGGGCTGGAGTACCTATGCTATGAGGACAGGCTGAAAGAGTTGGGCTTGTTGAGCCTGAAGAAGAGAAGGCTCCGGGGAGACATCATAGTATCCTTTCAGTATATAAAGGGGGCCTACAGGAAAGAGGGAGGAATCCTTTATCAGGAAGTGTAGTGACAGGATGAGGTGTAATGGTTTTAAACTGAAAGAAAGGAGATTTAGATTAGATATTAGGAAGACATTCTTTACAATGGGTGGTGAGACACTGGAACAGGCTCCCCAGGGAGATTGTAGATGTCCCATCCCTGGAAGTCCTTAGAGCCAGTTTGGATGGGTCTTTGAGCAATCTGGTCCAGCGGGAAGTGTCCCTGACCATGGCAGGGGAGTTGGAACCAAATGATTTTCAAGGTCCCTTCCAACTCTAACCACTCTATGATTGTATGATTATATTGTTGTTATAGAAGTTGTTGACTGATGTCTCCTTATTGGTAGGTATTTGGGTTTGCGATACTAATAGCCTTCCTTTTGCAAGTGTGCCTTCTGCAACTGAAAGTCTAAATCCATTAAAAAGCTGCATTACCTTATGTGCTAGCTTTTAGAAAACATGTTCTCTTACAGTGCTTGTCCACAGAGAGCTGAGTCTTTATTTCAAACTGAAATAGGTTCTGCTTTAAGTCTGAAAACCTGGGTCTCTGCTTATCCAATAGCAACTATTTCATAAGCATTGCATGTATATATTCAACAACCTGTTTGTCCAGAAGGCTTCGCCTATATACATAATCCAAGTAGTAAATCTAGCAAACACCTGAAAAAGGCTTTGTTAATAACCAATAGCTAATCGCAGTCTGGCACAGAGAATGGGTCACAGAACCATGTGCCCTCTCGAGGTATGGGAAGAGACTGTGCCTCAGCTCGACTACTTCACATTACTAAGGCATTATAAGGGGAAGAAAAAAACAGAAACATAATGACACACAGTATCAGATTGAGTCTTTAGTCTTCTATTTTTAGAACTTCTATTTTTTAGAACTTCTATTTTTGGTGTATAGTTTTCAAAGTTTTATTCTGTCTTTGTTTGAGGGCTCATAGCTGATTATATCTGGCACATAGAAACTTTATTCCTTTGATATTCCTCTTTAATTATATGTCCTATGATTGCCAGGGAAATCATATATAAACCAAAAGGAAGTTTCACTGCATCTCATTATATTGAAAAAAAAAATTTAAAAATACACATGATTGTGTTATTGGAACATAATTGCAGTATATGTTCAACTGATGATCACTGCTTATTCAACAAAGAGATTAGATGACTACGTGGTCCTGTATTGATTTACTATCAAAGCAGGCTGAATGCCTTTATGACAGGAAATTTTAATTCTAGTCATATTAATCAAACTGTCTATAAGAAACAGTTTTCTATACTTTACTCATTTTTTTTCTAATTCTATTCAAATGTATATTTTTATGTATTATACTACAAAAAAGAATATTTCATAAAAAATGAATTTCACAAATTTCATTAAATGGTCCACCAGTGACTAACAAAGCCAACAAACTCAAATAAAACTATTTTAATTATGTGCTTTCTACTATGCTGTCTGTGTCAAATTCCAGAGACTCAGGAATTACAAAAAACAATGGATTTGTTGGCAGAGATTTTTGACACAGAAAACGTAATTGTTTCTGCCCTTGAATTTGCTAGAGGCTGATCAATACAACAAATTAAAGACTCTTGAAAGGAAGAATCTTGTCTTCATCAATTAAATGTAATGCTGTAGTGTTGTGAGTATCCCATCCTATGATTGCTTAGTCAAGTCAGATTTCAGACACATCCTTTCTAACACAAAATGTATTAAAAAGGAATTACCAGGCTTGCATGTGCCCTGTATCCAAAAGAAAGTGCATTTGCTTTCTATTAACTTTTGAATGCTGACTCTTCTTCATCAAAGAAGTAATTCTGGAAACGCAACACACAGGCACAGGAACAGTGAGTAATGGCAAAAGAATGCAGTCAGAAAAGTCATCCACACCAGACACTTGGTCATATGTTTCAAAAAAGATCTAGCTGAGAAGAAATAAAGGCGGAAGCAGGAGGAAGCGGGGAAGGGTGGCGGTGGGGCTGGTGGGGTAGGAGGCAGGGTAGAGAGCACGGAAACACCAAAAAAAAAAAAAGGATAACAATCTATATGTTTCCTGTTGGAGCAGCCCTACTCCTTAAAAATTAGATATTCAGATGGTTAGACAGACCAAGTCTATCTTGTAAGATAGTCACTAGGCTACTTAGCAAATATTTGGGAAAGCTGATTAAACATCTAAATCAGACACGCCCAGGAGGTGAGTATTTGGTTCATGTTTCAGTACTGACTTTTCTTGAATCAAATCTCTCCTGGCATGAAATTCTGTCCTATCAAAAACCTTCCTGCTGAAATGTTTGTCAACACATTTGGCATAGTCCTCAGGAATGAGAGAGGAGAGGAGAGGAGAGGAGAGGAGAGGAGAGGAGAGGAGAGGAGAGGAGAGGAGAGGAGAGGAGAGGAGAGGAGAGGAGAGGAGAGGAGAGGAGAGGAGAGGAGAGGAGAGGAGAGGAGAGGAGAGGAGAGGAGAGGAGAGGAGAGGAGAGGAGAGGAGAGGAGAGGAGAGGAGAGGAGAGGAGAGGAGAGGAGAGGAGAGGAAAAAAGGAAGGGAAGGGAAGGGAAGGGAAGGGAAGGGAAGGGAAGGGAAGGGAAGGGAAGGGAAGGGAAGGGAAGGCAAGGCAAGGCAAGGCAAGGCAAGGCAAGGCAAGGCAAGGCAAGGCAAGGCAAGGCAAGGCAAGGCAAGGAAAGGAAAGGCAAGGGAAGGGAACGGGGAATACAACAAAGTGGCATTTTCCTGCTAAAAACAGAATTAAAGAAAGTTTACTATTAACAACCATGGAGATCAGTTGAAAAAAAAAACAGAAATCAAATATAAGGTACTATGTAGAGGGAAATTATTAATCCCTCAGGTATTACAAGCAATGCAAGGGGGACCTTTCATCACTGAAGTGACCTAGGGTGCCTGATAGGACTCCAGACTAATAGCGATGCACCATTAAGCGACTAGACTGCATCACTAAAGTTCTTCCTACACAGCCTTGTAGGCCAAAACCGTCAAGGCTATGAAAACAGGAAGCAAATCACCCTTTTAGTATCCCCAGAGTTCCCTGATATGAGCCAAATACATAGCCTGAGCATTCTAGAAGGAGAGCCTTTGGAATCATTGAGCATTAAAAGGAGAACTGAAAACCAAAGAGATCTCTCCAAGTATTCTAACAGCATTGTTTGTAAATATTCATGTCGAAACTCTTCAAAAATACCCAAGAGATTTAGGAATACAAGTGATAGTAACTTTCAGTTCAATTTCTTTTCCTGGGTACATTAGTGATTTTGAAAATCTTCCCTGTACATAATTAATCACTTTATATTGGCATTCAACAGTGCTCTGCACTGATGACTTTTTTACATCTTTTTTTTGTGTATGTCAGTTGTAGTCAGAAGAAACGATTGTCCAGTTTAGCTGTTACTTCATCACACAAACAATTTGCTATCAGAACATCATAACAGCAAATAATTTGTTTGGAGTTTTTTTTTAATCAAAACCACTCTGAAATGTTGTATGGTGAAAACAAAGAACCAGTTAGCACATTTCTTGTTTTTGCCTGTGAGTCTTTCACACTGTGTCAGATAAATATTTTGTGATAAAAGTAATGGAAGTAGAAAAATTTACCCAACACAGCATAGCATGAAGCTAGCTAGTCTCTTCAGCCTCCAAAGAGAATATTATTATTGTGAATGTGATTGAAAGAACTCTTCCAAGCATGCATGCTTTTGCTAACTTCAATGAAACAGCTTTGCTTTGCATATGGCATAAATATTTGCTGAAAATTAAATAAGTTTCTAAGAAATTTTTCACATCAATATCACATCTAAACACAACGTGTCAACCACTAAGGACATAATACAGAACTTCGGTTTATATTTAAATAAAAAATAGGAATACACATAACTGATATGCGGTGGTAAATGCAGATCTTCTGAATATAGCTCTCAGGAAAAGGGGATAATGATTAGTATTGTATATTCAATTTTGCATCAAAATCTTAAGAATCAGACCCTATAATCATTTGTCCTTTATCTTGTTCTTAATTGTAGTCTTTCCTTTCATCTGCTACAATCACCTGTAGGATTTTGTCCAGGTTTTGTCCATTTAGCATGAAAACATTGAACTCAAATTTTGGGTCATATTTAACTTATATCCATCTGAATCCAGACCCTTTTCTCATCTTTATTCCTCTGGAGGAATCCCAAACTATCCTTTCTTTTGGTATTTTGTATCATTACCTCTCTGACTGTCTCTGAACAGCAAAAGTCAGAATCAACTGATATTGTCTATTGCCCTGAGGACTTTACTGGGCCTCCTCTGCACCTGCAAAACAGAGACTGTGTTGTGAAAATAGCTCAACTTTTCTATACAAACTATTCAAGAACTTTACTAGACTGTCTTAAAGATGAGTGTTTAATATAAGTGCAAAATGTCTCCACAGAGGCACAAAACAGGAAGAATTTGAACAAAAAAGGCAACCTATGCGGCAGCATCAAGATAAAAAACAGGGGGTGCAGAGGGACAAGGTGGTGGTTGCATTTTTTTCAGTTATTTTGAAACAAAGTTCTTTTCTGGGTTTAATCTTTTATGCAATCATTAAAATTGTATTCATAGTCACAAGATCTGCAATCAGTTTTGTTTTCTGAGTAAAGAACTTTTTAACTATGGCGTATGAAAGAATCAAAATTTGATAACTGTCCAAAAAATATTTTCAACGTTCTCCTCTTTTTGCTCTGATAAATAGTCCCAGATGATATTTGACTGACAATATTAAGCCTGCACATCTGTGCTTCCATTCACTGTAGCATTCTGAATTAGAATTTTACTTAGTGATGACGAGATTGGATAATTCTGTAATTCTTCAAATGGAACCAATATTTGCAATCTTGCATAACTTGCTGCTGGTGAGTTACAATTATTGCACAGGCTCAAAAACCCATTACCCAGCAGCTTCTGGGTCACATCCAACCAGTCTTCAGCAGAATTGCACACTTAAATGACTTTTTGTTTTTTAATCTCCTGTTAATAATCACTTGTTTCCATGGGGAAAAACAAACAAATTTTTAGAAAAGCTGTGAACACCATAACCATGAGATACACAAAATGTTCTAAATGAAAATGTTTGCACCTGTGAAAGCAGTAGTAAGTACAAGTCTTTCTTTTGGATATAATAATTTTGATTTAATTTTAGAGTTTACAGTGTCTTTGATAATGTATCCCCACAGATATCTTTGAATTGCCTAGCAGTCCTCAGTGATTAATTGCCTTTTCTGAAAGTGCTGCATCACCTGAAGATGACAGACACTTAACACAAAGAGAGTACAGAATAATGATTTCAAAGGGGATGTTTTGAACATGGTGATACTGCAATGATGGTGTAGGCAGCTCAACGCCAGCTCACAAATTTTATGAACCAGCTCCTGAATCTTACCAGTTGACTTAAAAAAAGTCTCTCTTTGTTTATAATGGTCTATTTTATACAGTAGACATATGAACAATTTGGAAAACAAAAAAAAATTGAATTTCATGGCATAATCTCACTGACTTCACTGATACTGAGAATTTCTCCAATATTAGACACTAAAAATTATCTGCCATCAATGTTTAGGGAACTAATGTTTGGTTACTCGAGGTAAGTTAATGGTAACCACTAGTTACTTTAAATCTGCTACAGCTTAGAGAGCATTCGCATAACGTATGGAATCTGATACCTCTAGTGGTTAATAATAAAGCAAGATGCCTGTTTAAGAATACCCCAAAGTCAGAGCTTCAGATTAGAAACAATGTAGTTATTCAGTATTTGGATAAGTGAACTTAATTTGGGAGGAAAAAGATATTAAATTCCTGGAAAAGAGAGCATGATCGATAACAAAATGACATTTCTAAAAGCAGATTTCAATGACTGATCCAATCTGTATTTTTGTAGTACTGTCAAGGCTCAAGCTGCATACTCATTTTCCATGATTGTATTTAGTATTAGCATTGTGAAAATGAGCTCTTTAGTTTCATTTCAACTAATTCCCTGTTGAAGCCATAACAATATTTTCAAGGCTCCTGTGGATACTTTAGCAGAGATATGCAGTCCGTGGCAGAGACATCCCAAGATAACAGCTTTTTGTGACAGCGTGCTTCCCTTTTCCAGGCACCAACGTGACCTTTATCTCCCATAACTCTACCCAAGCGATAACCACCAGTGGTGGTCACGATGGGTGCATGTACTTGTGATGGCTGCACCTGGCTCAATGTGGTTTCAGTGACACAGGTAACAACACAACAGCCAAGGGCTAACTTGAGCAATACTGGTACTGTGGTCAATACGCAAATATGACTTCATCTTACCCCCATAAATAATGAACAGCCCAAGAGCCTTTTGAGCTCTCCTAAACCCCAGCAGGCTGCACGCCAGGATCTCCCCTTGAGCAGGAACACTTCCCTAGGTTACATTTACTTCTCAAGATTGAAAGATTCCTTGCTGCAACAGATCCTCAGTAAATGACTAACAGCATGCTAAACTTCGAAATCTTAGCTAAGTGAAATACAGGATTGATTGCACATAAAATATTTATTTGGTTGAGGCCAAATCCAGTAGCACAGTAGAAATGAATCATAAAATCATAGAATGGTTCACGTTAGAAGGGACCTTAAAGATCATCTTGTTCCAACCCCCTGCCATGTGCAGGAGCACCTCCCACTAGACCAGGTTGCTCAAAGACCCATCCAAACTGACCCTGAACCCTTCCAGGGATGGGGCATCCACAACCTCTCTGGGCAACGCGTTCCAGTGCCTCACCACCCTCACAGTAAAGAATTTCTTCCTAATATCTAATATACGGTTTAGACATATTTAGACATAAACTGTTGACCAAGTCTGGGACTAGGATTGGATCCAGCTGCATCTAGACTCCTCTCTGAGAATGAGTTTAGAAAGAAAGGGGGCCCTTTCCGAACCTCATGACTCAACGAGAGGGTCTCCCTGACGGCTCTGTCTTATTACCCTGTCCTCTGTGCAGTAAATAACGAAGTGTGCCTTGCCATCTCGAATCTTTTTAAAACACTGTCGCATTTACCATCAAACTTTGTTAAATATCTGTTTTATATCAATAAAGGTATTGCTGCTTCTCTCTATGAGTGAAATGCATCGCTTCCATCCACGACACTTTTACAACTTATTGTACTTATTTTAAATTCATAGTTTCACTGTTATATGCACATCCATGAAGATTTTTCTTTTGGGGTCTGCTCAATCAACAAAAAAACGTTTCCAGTACCAATTTTATGATGTCAAATTTTAACGCGTCGACACCCTGCTTGATATGTAGTTGTGGCATCCTTCAGAGAATTTGGAATCTGCTTGCTTTATTTCATTCATTCAGCAATAGTGACTGTATTCCACTATTCTTGGTTTCCTTACTTTCTTCAGAAGAACAGGCATACATATTAAATATACCCACGCACATAGGTCGTCAGTGCAAATGCCACCTGATATACTCTCACAGTCACAAAGGTAGGAGGCATGTATTAGCTTTACTGCTTATAAGTTTTACTGCTGCAAAAAGTCCGAGGTCTCCATTTACCACACGTGGTATTTTGACTTAAGTTATCTAGTGGTTAAAATTCAGTATTTGTTTACAGTTTAATAGAACAGTAAAATGAAATTTTTTTTCCACTTTAATCACTCCAATTTACATCATGGAGATACGTGACCTGCTGTTACATAGAGAAATAGGCAGGCTGAAGGAGTCTTATTTTCTGATAGGAAGATCTTCATGTTTACTTTTCAAGGAAAGTTTTTCTCTACAGAGCAGTTTGCAAGCTGGGCTCAATGTAATGAAGGGCAAATTTCAAATTCCGGATCCGAATTCAGATTGCTATGTGAAATATATCTTTTACTCATGCCAGAACCTCCATTAAATTTATTTCAGTTGCTTATCGGCATGTATTAAAACACATTGAAAAACACAATCTGGAATCATTACTTGTGCTTCTTTCAAAAATTACAATACAATTTTCTAGTTTGGTAAAATCTCTGAAATTGGAAAAAGCTTAATTCACATAATTTGCAAAAATTCTTCCATTTGCTCCTAAGTGGCATTTGTTGTTCATAAACGTCATCCTGTAAATTAAAAAAATACATATAACCCCATAACAGTATTAGCTTCCATAGCAGCTTTCCCCCAACCATAATGCCTATAGTGTCCTTCACAAAGAAGCCTGTCAAGTTGCAATTTGTTTAGTTACTTATTTTTCCAATACTTTATTTATAAGTACAGCATAATAAATTGGAAATACTACATTACTTAAGAAAAAGCAAGCAGATAGAGATGTCTCTGTTTAGTAACCTGGTTATTTGCTTCCTTAAATCTGAGATGATGTAGGTGAGATAAAAGATGTTATCATTCATATTTATGACTCATATCTACAAGAGTACTTTACATACTATTGGTGCAAATGAATTTGTACATATGTTGCATGTATGTTGTTTTTCCTAACAAATAATTACATACAGTAAAATTTCCTTGTAGGTTCCTCAAGGTGTTGAAAATTTCCTAGAGAGACCAATTAGTGTAATACAACAGATGCGGTTTTATAGTTACAGTTTTCATCCAGCCTGTGTTTACTTTTAACATGTGTGGGGAAGAAACACCACCAAACAAACAAGGGAAGAGAAATCACCAAACAAACAAACAAAAATACAAATATCAAAAGCCCCCCAACCAAAGAAATAACAATCCTGCCTCCCTAGAAAAAAAAATTAAGTGAAAAGCAGCAAAATGTTAAAACAAGTTTTAAAGTAAATTAGCAATTTCTGCTGTAATAGTCATGCACATTAAGGGGAAGCATATAGTAAGACAACTAAGGTATTTGATTTTCTGAATAGAGCCAGGAAAAGTCCTCATTAGCTAATTATATCAATTCAGAGAAAAAATCCTTTAAAAATTATCTGGATGATATAAAAGGAGACGACAAATCTATACTATTTCCTGATCTACTTTACATATTTAGCAGGCATTTCATCTCCTAGAGATATTTTTAAATATTTTTAAGGATATGACCACCTTCTGTGATATGACCACTTTCAGTAATATGACTGTAGTCAATGTGAGTTATAATAGCCGTTGCCAATAAAATTGTGTCTTGCTGCTTTTAAACATCTCACCTCAAGCTACAATGCCAGCTGTGCTGCATGGCTTATTCAGGTTTACTCTGCAAAGTATCTGGATATTTATGGAAATGGTCATTGTTGTTTCTCCAGGCTTTAAGGTTGAGGCCGAATCCAGTAGCACAGTAGAAATGAATCATAGAGTCATAGAATGGTTCAGGTTAGAAGGGACCTTAAAGATCATGTAGGTAGGAATTTCTTCCTAACACCTAATCTGAATTTCCCCTCTTTCAGTTTAAAACCATTACACCTCATTCTATCACTCCACTCCCTGATAAAAGGTCCCTCCCCATCTTAACTGTAGGCCCCCTTCAGGTACTGGACGGCTGCTATAAGGTCTCTCTGGAGCCTTCTGTTCTCCAGGCTCAACAAGCCCAACTCTCTCAGCCTGTCCTCATAGCACAGGTGCTCCAGCCCTCTGATCATCTTCGTGGCCCTCTGCTGGACCCGTTCCAACAGGTCCCTGTCCTTCTTCTGCTGAAGACTCCAGAGCTGCACGCAGTACTCCAGGTGGGGTCTCACCAGAGTGGAGTAGAGGGGCAGAATCACCTCCCTCAACCTGCTGGCCATATTTCTTTTGATGCAGCCCAGGATACAGTTGGCTTTCTGGGCTGCAAGCACACATTCCCAGCTCATGTTGAGCTTCTCATCCACAAGCACCCCCAAGTCCTTCTCCTCAATGCTGCTCTCAAGCCATTCTCTGCACAAGCTGTATTTGTGCCTGGGATTGCCATGACCCAGGTGCAGGACCTTGCACTTGGCCTTGTTGAACCTCTTGAGGTTCACATGGGCCCACCCCTCAAGCCAGGTCCCTCTGGATGGCATCCCTTCCCTCCAGTGTGTCAACCGCACCACAGAACTTGGTGTCATTGGCAAACTGGCTGAGGGTGCACTCAGTCCCACTGTCCAGGTTGCCAGCAAGGATGTTAAATAGCACTGGTCCCAGTACTGACCTCTGGGGAATGTCACTTGTCTCTGGTCACCACTTGGACATTAAGCCATTGACCACAACCCTTTGAGTGCAGCCATCTAGCCAGTTCCTTATCCACCAAGTGGTCCACCCATCAAATCCATGCCACTCCAATTTAGAGACCAGAATGTCGTGTGGGACAGCATCAAATGCTTTGCATAAGTCCAGGTAGATGATGTCGGTTGCTCTCCCCCTTGTGTACCAATGCTGTGGCAACATTGTAGAAGGCCACCAAATTTGTCAGGCATGAATTGCACTTGGTGAAGCTGTGTTAGCTGTCACCAATCACCTCCTTATTTTCCATGTGCCTTAGCAGAGATTCCAGGAGGATCTGCTCCATGATCTTGCCAGGCACAGAGGTGAGACTGAGAGGTCTGTAGTTCCCTGAGTCTTCCTTTTTTCCCTTTTTGAAAATGGGGGGTTATGTTTTCCCTTTTCCAGTCAGCAGGAACTTCACCAGACTGCCATGACTTTTCAAATGAAAGCAGCTTAGCAACTTCATGTGCCAGTTCCCTCAGGACCTGTGGATGGATTTCATCTGGTCCCACGGACTTATGTACCTTCAGGTTCCTCAGATGGTTTTGAACCTGATCTTCTCCTACAGTGGGTGGTTCTTCATTCTTATAGACCCTGCCTTTGCCTTCTGCAACTTCGGCGGTGTGGTTGTAGCCCTTGCTGGTGAAGACCAAGGCAAAAAAGTCATTCAGTACCTCAGCCTTCTCCATATCCTGGGTGACCAGGTCTCCTGAACTGGAATAGGGTTTGTCCCTGTGGAGCACCAAACCCACAATTGTACCTAGTTTATGGGCCTGCAATCTGTGTTAGCTTAGGTCCAATGTTAACAGATGGCTCGTAGCTCAGATATCATCTGAATAGATAAGATAGGCAACATGAGGATCAAGATATGAAATGACAGCAAGCATGTTAAATAAAAATTATAGCTACAGTGTTACACACAGAGAAGGGCGAAGTGAGAGACTATGCCAGAGCAGACAGGACAAAACTATGCAAGTCATAAAGGCACAGAAAAAGAACTGGAGCAACTATTATGTCAGTACACTACAGAAGAAGTCCAGGCGAAATTTGAGAAAGCTCCCTTGATGTTTGAAGGCCCCATCTTCCACAGGTCCCACTTGCATTTCACATCATCAGCTGTCATCTGCAGGCAGCTCTCTCATTTGGTCGAGACCATAAGACTTTCAGAGCTTCCACAGTGGAAGTTCTGTTCCCTTTTCATTAAATTTTACCTTAGCAATTCTTTGTGTAAGGTGATGTGCTAACCCTGTGGAATACTTCTAATATGGCCAGACTCACCTAAGAATTCAACATAGGTGATTAGACACCTGCCATGCCATGTTAGAACAGTGGCATAATAGCTCCTGTTCCTTGAGACCTAAATTTCCAATTTGAAAAGAAAATTTCTGATTAAAACCCTAGATTATCCCCTTTTCAGATACTTAGATCAAACACAGCTTAGAATTCAATCCTTATGAACTAAGTTTCAACAAACATGAAGATAATGTTTCTCTATAGTATGGATATTTTTGTTCTTGATTAGCCTGGAGTGTTGGAGTGTTTTATAAAGCCACATTATTGATGCACTCTTATTATTCATAGACTTAAGCCTACAGTCTTTGTTAAGTCAAGAGTATTATTAAAATCACTGTAAGACCAATGTCCAATGAACAAATTTTAGCTATACAGAACTGCATTCCTTAATTCTATCGAAGTCAATGTAGCTTTCCTTGGGACACAGTCTTGAATCACATGTGATAAAGACTTCATTTCTTTGTAGCATCACTGTGATCTCATTTAGACAAGTTTGTCTCCAGGTCTGTTCAACTAAAGGGACACTATTAGAAAGAGCAAACAAGATAAGCTCTAACACGAGCTTTGTCTTCTCTCCTACCTATTTTCTGTTGTCTTGTCTGTACTAAAATGTGGACTAGAATGCAATAGAAAATCTGTACACATTTCTGTCGTGCAATATGCCATGCTACATATCATTTCATTCTGGCTTGAACAGGCTATCATGCCATAGGTTATATATCATTTAGTTTTGGCTTGAACATTTTCATTGGATGCAAATTTTCACTTCATTTTTCCAGCAGTACAAGTCAATCATTAGGTGCCTTCCCCTACGTAGAATTGTGACACAAGATGTTGAGTAGTGAGAAAAGACTGTCGAGTTTTCTAATTTCTCTTCCTGATGTGGAAAAAGAAAAACACGTAACTTTTTCTTAACATTAATCTGTCCCTTCAGATTTAGAGAAGGATACTAAAAAAACCCAAAAAACCAAAAACCCAACCACAATCTGAGAATCTAGACCAAAATTGCATAATCATCAGATAGGTTCATTTCAGGGTCAAGTTGCTTTACATTGCTAATTCCCCTCACCCTAATTTTAACAGCGAGGTATATATTTTTCTTTATTCATCTTACAAGGTATGACTGGTGATGATATTCACATGTTTTCATTAGTTAGTCTATATTCCCTGAGTTGTACATTATTTGTAACAGATTTTGATTTTTGTGTTTCATTATCCTTTGTACGGACTAAAACACCTTAACATGAATTTCAGGCATTCATCTGCCTTCTTCTTCTGTGTTGTCTTATATTGCATGCCAGTAACAGTGAAGAGTCTGGCCATGGTTTAGACCAAATTTTACGTTTCCATGGCACATTTGGAAGAGGCTAGATTCCATTTAAGCATTTCTACCCAACCACTCTGTCTTGAAAGACATTAAATACTGTCTAATTCTTTATTCTGACCTATTTATCCTAATAATCTTTTGTCAAAGATGATTGACGATTAGAAAAGGGTTGCCCCAGCAATGTACATTTCAAATCAAGAACCTTTAATTCACATGTTATGTATGGTTATGTGATGTCATATAGAGTTTCATCAGGTTTATGCAGACACATAAGATCTACAGTGTCCAAAAGTCACTTGACAGGAAAAGCTGGGCACCGCAATGCTTCGACATCCTATCATTTGGTTCATGTTCCAATAACTGAGATTCCATGATTTGTAAGTGAAGACTGGCTTTTGCACACAGATGTAAAGAAACATCTGCAACAGCTTTATTTCTTCTAAGGAACAGATTATCTGAGTTTTTATTTCATAACAATCAGGCATAGCTGTTGTTTCAGAAAAGACCCTAATAGTTTAGATACAAATTTTGACCTTGAAGCATGCCCTTCTTTGTTCTATCCTATTTTTTTAGTTTGCATCATGCATACCTTTGATGCATGTATGTAATATTTTATGTAATTAAGTACCAAAGTTCAAGAACGGCAAATGCAAATAAAGACATGCTTTTGTGTGGGAAAAAAACCCAAATATATTTCATAAGCAAATCTGATAACAGTGATATAAATGAGCTACTGGCTCATCAGAAAGTGTGACGTGCTAAGAAGATCCATCACAACCAAAAAAAAAAAAAATAGCTGAGTGATATTTGTGCTAAAGAAAGAAGAAGGTATTTTATTAAACTTAATCTCTGGTGATTTTTACTTTTTTTTCCAGAATTAATTCTCCAGATACAAGGCCACAATCTTAATGAAGCCTTTAGTTCACTGAAACACAAAAAATTAACCCCCCTTCTCTTTTCTTCAAGATATGAATATTCCAAAATTATTTCTTTGATATAAAATACAAATTCCAATGCTCCTTCTGATAAATACAAAGTCAAAATGTCTCATTTACATAACAAGAACAACAAAAACAATCCACAGATCTGTTTTCTAAGGAGGATAAAATATGCCTTCAACAGTGAACAATTCTCTTTCTACTACCAGCATCCTTTCTGAGAAATGCATTTGTAAGTGCTCCCAAGGGAGAAGACTAAATTACTTAGCTTCTTTTTAAAGAAATAAAATATATAGCAAAGGCTACAAAAAGACCAACTGACTTTCTTTCAATTGTCATTTAATTCTCTTCACAAACAATTTCAGAAATATTGCCTGGCCACGGTGTCACTGTTTCTGAAAGCCTTACCAGGCAGCTGCACAATGCACAGCACCATTCTCCAACATGAGTAGGCATTCAGCCAGCAGGACATGGTGGCCCTCAGCTGGTTTACATACTTCAGCTCAGGTGTCACAGGAATAGTCTGCAGGCCACTTCCGCTCGCTGTCCCAACCGGAAGAAGAAGCTGGACCCATCCAGGGATTGAATCAGTCAAGATTTTATACTTGAACCAGCTATAGCAGTTATGGTTTCCCCTACCTCCTCCCAGAACTTGTCCTAAATCAGCAGGAGGGCAAGAGGAATAGGAAGGGAAGATAAAGAAGTATTTCAGAGGTTAGGTAAGCGGTCAAGTAATGTTCTGAATTTTCATTTTGATTTCACTTTCAGCAGCTGGATTCATACCTAACTATCATTATTACAGCTGACAACTAAGCATGTATGGGAAGCCTTCTAAAGGAGTTTTGGCTAGCTCAAATTAAAAGAGAGACCGGAGCTGCTGTGCTCAGATCCCAAGGACACCTGTGAACAAAACAGAGTAGGCAATTAAGGTATGGTTCTTCCTCTCTTCCTCAGCCTCTCTTAGCAGAAACGATAAGATAGCCACCTGCATACGGTTTGTTTGTGTTTTTCCCCACAGTTTCCTCAGTTTGAAGAGTCTTATTATTCTGTATTTATTTTTCTTCTTAATAAGTTGTTTGTCTTTCCACTACACTGCTTTTGTGATCTGACAGCAGAGTTTGCCCTATCTCTACTACTTTTCATTAGCCTACTTCAGATGCATGCAGAGCTTTGAAACTCCGGATCTGAATACAAGGCAGGATGCTACAGAGATGCCATGCTAACCTTAAAACAAATTTACTCATCCCTTCTTCCTATAAGTGAAACTCAACCTATTTCTTCCAGCAAAATATATCTCCTGCAGTGAGAAATTTATTACACTCTTTCCCACTGTCCCATTATAAACAGGGAGAATAAAAAAAATTGTAGTTTCCATTAATATCACATTGAAACTATGTCTCACCAAGGTGTAATGGGGTCACCTACAACATTACACATGATAATGCACTACAGTTAAAAGAGTGTCAGTAGTGTAGTATAATAGTGTTACTGTATAATGTATGAAATCTGGATTCTAGATCATCCTCCTATCAATTAATGTACAATATATTACCTCAAAACTTTCATTAGGTTATTTTAAACCATAGAATTTAGAGAAACAGAGAGCGTCAAAATAAGCGTTTGGAGTATGATGCAGTTCTCTTCTTAAACCACCAGATAATTTCCATAACATGCAACACAGATCTTAAAATATAAGATTTTGCTTGACCACTTCATTGTAATGGGCTACTTATTATAACTTACTATATACTCCCACATAACGGATCAAATTTATCCTTAGTGCAAAGTCAGTGCCTTGCATATCTTTGCTCCAAGGATAAATTAGGAGCCCTCTGACACGTGCTGTCAGCAATAGGACCTCAAAATAGTTGGTTAAAACGAAGGAAAGTTCATTCATGGTGGATGGAACTGAAATGCAGCAAGTAAGCACAAATAATGCTTACCAGTTCAATGGTCCACTGATGATCTAAGTTATTCCTGCAAATTTCTTCCACCTTTCTAGTGAAAAAAAAAAATATCCAGTTTCTTGATTTTTTTTTTTAACTTCATCACAATAGCAGTCTCTTCATCTGAGGGGAAAAACAATGTTGTTTCCTTTAGTGGATTACAGAGCAGTATATTTTTTGATCCTTATTAGAATGGTGCTGTGACTCAGATATTTAATCCGTTCATGCATATTTATCCATTTTTAAAGATCATCTAATGAAAATTGCCTCTCACCTTGATTAAAAAGACCTTTCAGTATCTAAACTTATACTAATGAATATTAATCTGCATCCCAACAGGAAATCAAAACTGTCTTCTAATGTTTAATATGGGCTCCCTCTTCTTTCACTAATTGTTATTTTGCAGACATTCTATAATTTATTTATTTTTTATTAGAGAGTAATAGCATAGACTTCAAGCAGACAAGTAGACTTCTCTCTGGCACCTCACAGCCCCTTAGTTTTGTAAACAACTCAAGTCTCACTCGTAACTTCTTAATTGATTTTATTTGTAGACTGTAAATGTTGTTTGCATGTTACTTCAAAAGGAAGAAGAATTTAAATAAAGTGACAGATATAGGCTCAGTACTCTGCAAACTGAGATCCTTCCTGCTTCCTAGCTAGCTTTTGCCTAAAATCCAATTCTGTCCTGCGTTCTTGTGAAGTCCATATTGAGTTCAGAGGGAATTAAACACTTCCATGTGGGCTTAGACAAAAGATTCAGCATTAGGCAAGGCTGGAATACTGCCACGGGTTAGGTCTTGAAGGGGACCTGTCCACCCAGGTACTAGTACTACTCAGGTAGGAACTATGATATTTGGTAGAACCTGTTGAAAACCAGTAAAAACGCAATAAAACACTTATTTTTTTTACATTCGCTATCTCCTTCCACTTCTCTTAGGATGTAATTTAAAATACTGAGAAATTTAGAATACAATTTTAAATGTTAAAAACATTTAAAATGTAAATGATCACCTAGTGAAAAATATGAGTCTTACCCTTTTATAAGTACACAAAGACAAAAATATAACATGAATGAAAAGCAGGGAAGTCAGAGAAGATAAATCATCACCAAGAGAGGAAAAACAGCTGGAGAATTAAAAATGGCTCAGGAAGAATAGATTTCAGTTGTTTTGAGCCTCCACAGGATTTTCCAAGGGCAATATTTAATAAAAATAACCTTTTGTCTATGCAAAATAACACCTCCAAAAGCAATATGGTAGAACATCACCACATTAACAAAATTGAGACCAATCTGCTCTTTCGATAGTCATCAGAAATGAGGAATATCTCATCTGGCTTCCAGACATCAATATTTATGCTAACTTCTTTGCCCTCACTTCTAGTCAATAAACAGGTACTTCTAAATTGCACAATTCCTCCAGCCGATTTTAGTTATCACCCTTAAAATGAGATGAATTGCACTCTGAAAGAGCCTTTCTTTCTCCATTGTTTACACAGAGAGTCTAGAAAACAAACTAGATATCGACATCTATGTTGTAGATGCCTGAAGTTAGAGGAAATGCATCCATTCCTATATAGACCTAGCAAGAAACTGAAACACAACCTCTTGTTTTCTTTTTTTCTCTCATTATGCAGGATGAAACATTATTTTCTTCTCATCACATCTGTACCAACAAAAAAATACAACGTATTTACTTACAAAAGTTATGGTATATACATTTCTTTCTAATGAGTTAAAAAAAAAATATTCCAGAAAATGGACATAAAGAGTGAAGGACCTTGCCTTTTTTGCTCCTCAGCAATGCAAGCGACAGTAAAATGAGACAGGAGATTTGAAACTTCTGTCAGTGCTTAGTCATTTATTTCTCAGTCCCTGCAGCCACTTTTTAAAAAGGCCAGGTAGAGAGATAGAAAGAGGTGAAACTTGAATCATGGTTGTTCCAAAAAGAAAGGTAAGAATATTTGAAACAGGGGTAAAGAATGAAGGAACAAAAAGGTTGGAAATTCACTAATTCTGTGCTAAAGACTGGTTTCCTTTCATTTTATCTTACCCAACTATATTTTTCCTTTACCATTTTGGGGGAATTCTTGAAGTATGTCTATACTATGCATTTTCAAAACATTCAACATTTGGATACTTTAACTATGTAAATGATAATAAACATTCTAAGGCAATCTGTACACCAGAAGGGAAGTAATAATGAGCTATAGTTGCCAGGACAGAATCAAACAGAACGAGATGGAGGGGAAATCAGAATATTAAAGTCTTTGTCTGAATTCACATATGAACCTTAGAAACAAGTTGCTTGTCTAAATGTCCATATCACTGTATCATCTTAGACACATAAACAAAACACTTCTGTGTTTCCATCCATTCTTTTCGTGGCTGCCGTGATTTTTACCCCATTTAAGGATGAATTCCAGGACAGAGACTTCTACCTAAATGCTACGTATATCACTAGCATACTGTTCACATTAACACGATACGTGTTCAGAATAAAGGTATCTGTTAGATATGGCTCTGCTGCTCATCAGACTTTTCTGTACCTATATAGAAGACAACTGAAGGTAGAGAACGGAAAATTAAAAAAAAAATAAAACCAAACATTTTCTAACTTTCATTGATTTTTTTAGAATATGATGCACTTCCTAGTCAACTGTAAGAATAATTAGATTTGTTAAAAACATACAAACAAATAAACAACCCCCAGAAAAACCTTCATAATGATTTAATGGTGATTATGTAATTAGCACCAAATAAATTGCTTCTTTAAATTAAGCTTTCAATGAATAAAAAAGTAAGTAAGTCCATAGCTCATTCTAAATATGAACAATTTGTGTGCCTTTCTTAACCATTCAATTCTTACTTATCTCCATCAATATTCAACATATTTCTCTTGTTTACAAGCTGCACACTGAGTTAAAGTGCTTTGAAAGATGAGTGAATGAAAGACGGGCAACATATTCACTCCAGTGTGAAACTTCAGTTTCATTCTATCAGTTTAAATTTTTTTTTTGCTATTCCTCAGTAAATGGGGATGGGGAGAGAAGGCAGCATGGATGGAAATAGAAGAAGTAACCTTAAAGTGGTCCCTCCTTTCTGTTTAGAAGGTTTTGGTGACAAAAAAAAGCTAGATTGCTTAGTGTGTGATCAGTTTATAGGATCTTCTTTAATTCTGCTGAATTCCCTATCAAAATGCTGTCATAATTGTTGACTTCAATAACACATTTTCTTTGACATATGGGTATATGCTCTGACTTCACTGTCTGCAGATTGCATATTCATGGTGACTTTTCTCTCCGAAGCATTAAAACAAATGAGATAATCTCTGTTACTAGCACAACTTCCCAACAACTTCACCAAAAGGCAGACTAGGCACATGAAAGCTTTACATAAATATTAATGCAAAAAAATTATATAACTAATCATTTGACATTCTTATCTAACCTTTTAGTCTTTGCCCTCTTAAAATAAGTAAATACAAATGGCTAAAATTTAGAAGTCATACATACATCTGGAGAAAGAAACCTAAATCTAAAATGTGTAGAATGAACATCTTGTGTACTTCAGCAGGAATGCAGCCCAGCTTGTTACTCATCTCAGGAAATTTTACATCATCCTATTTTAAAAGTACATGCCTAGCCTGAAAAGGCTGCCACTTTAAGTGGAGAAAACAGCAAACCCATCCAAGAAAATGGTGTATAGCTAAGGGAGATAGCAACCAAAAAAAAAGAATTAAAAAAGGTGATATCTGATAATGAAATCTTCTTTGGTAAAAGTTTAGTGGTGTTTTCTGCAGTAGCTATTTCCAGGCTCCACAGGGAGATATAAATAATAAGGTCCAAGCTTAAACCGAGGGATTTCTTTAACTGCTGGTGACTTCAGGAAATGCAGCTCCCAGCCTCCATGTTATTCTCACAGTGCTTTATAGCAGTAGCTGGCAACAAAAGGTATCAGTTGCTGATAAGTTTAGAATGAATAATTCAGCTGTCAACAACCACTATTTAGATAAAGTACACAAATAAGACAATTATTGTAAAAGTACATGAACAATTATCGTACACGAACAATTACTACTGTGTATACATAAGCAATCATCTGTGCAAATAATAAAGAGTACGTCATATCATAATAACAGTTTTAATGATAAAAATTAGTCTACAGAAGGCCCTCAGAAAGAAAAATATCACATGAGGCAGCTTTAATTTATTTAGAATTTGCAATTACAAAAGGGGATGGCAGTATGGCCTATCATTAACAATTACAAGCAATTCCCATCAACAAACCTATTTTCAATAGCTTATAAGTTTGTCAAACTATTCATAACACCTTTTATATAACATCTCCATTGGGGACTAGGTTATGAAAAATATGAACCAAAATACCTTGGCCGTTTTCTAGAAAAAGGCTAAGGCTTTCACTGAAAACTCAACACGCTTTTTATGCTACAGGCATATTGACTCTCAGATAGCCTTTGTGTTAGAGAGGTCTATATCCCTTTTTCCCTGAAAATTTATTAGCAGAATTTATTACCATCAATTTAGAAGTAAATTTCTGAGATGCTTAACAGAGAGAGAGAGAGACAGTAAATTAGATTCTATATGCAACAGATGTGATCCAGACTGTGCAAATGCATGACTTGTCATTCAACCCCATGAATGAAGAAAAAATGGGCTTATTGATGGTCTCATCTGAAGTTCAAACCCTACCAAAAGATTTGATGATTTGAATGTGTGGGGTACAGAGGTTGGTTATTTGAGGCTTAGAATAGTAATAGGCTACAGCAAGTAGCCTGGGTAACAAGAAAAAGGAAAAGAAATTAAGTTTGGTGTGCATATGCTGGTCTAGGACTGGGGAAGTAAATCAGATCTGAGATACTAGAAGCGGTGTAAGGGAGAAAGAGGTAAGAAATGAACTGACAAGAGACGGCAGGGGTAGGTTTGAAATTGTGGAGTCCTGTGATTGAGAACTACCAAGACAGCAGGCAAGAAATTGAAGAGATAGGGATCAGAAAGACAGAATAGTTAGCCAGATGTACTAGAATAAACACATCTAGCAGTGAGAAAATACCAAAGTGAATGTACATGGCATGAGTAAAGGGAGCTAATCCATACATTTGGATAAGAAAAATCAGAAAGTAAATTAGAATAGGATCTGGGGGAGAATGGGGATGATACATCAGCATGAAAGTCATCACTGGAGGAGAGCAGAGAAAGGAAGTGAAAGTCATAGAATCACAGAATGGTTAAGGTTGGAAGGAACCTCTAGAGGTTATCTTGTCCAAACCCCTTGCTCAAGCAGGTCCACCCAGAGATACCTGCCCAGGACCATATCCAGATGGCTTTGAATAGAGGCTCCACCATCTCTCTGGTCAAACCGTGCCACTTCTCAGTCCTCCTTCACAGTTAAAAAAAGTGTTTCCTGATGTTGAGAAGGAACTTCCCATGTTTCAGTTTGTGATTGTTGCCTTTGGTCCTCTCACTGGGCAGCACTGAAAAGAGCCTGACTCTGTCTTTTATACAGCCTCTGCTGTGGTATTTGTGTACATTGACAAATCCACCCTGAGCCTTCTCTTCTCCAGGCTGAGCAGTTTCATCTCTCTCAGCCTTCCCTCCTTTGTGAGGTACTCCAGTCCCCTAAGCATCTTAGTGTCCCTTCACTGGACTCTCTCCATTATGTCCATGTCTCTTCTATACTAGGGACCCCAGCACTGAACACAGCACTCCAGGTGTGGTCTCACCAGTGCAGAGGTAGAAGGTAAATATCACTTCCCTTGACCTGTTGGCAACACTCCTAATGCAGCCCGGGGTACCATTAGCTGCCTTTGCCACTGTCCTGGGTTAGGCGACACAGGAATAACTTCTCTTCTAATGCTGGGGAAAACTCCACTTTTGGAAGACTCTAGTGTCTGAATTTGTGAAAACATTTACATTATAGCCAGCTAGGCTATGGGGGATTCAAGGTCTCAGTGTTTTCAAGCCTTGCCAGGTGCTGGGATGAGGAGGAGTGAGGCCTGGGCATTTGACCCAGGCTAGCCAACAGGATTATTTCATACCATGAACATCACATTCAACATAAATTAGAAAGTTTGCTGCGCAGTTTCTCTCTCCCTTGATGGCAGCAGTCCAGAGAACTTCTTGCCCCAGTGCTGGGTGCCTGCGGCTTTCCTTTCCTTACGAAGCTGTTGCACTCACAGTGTCTGACATTTGCTGTCCACTGCTGGGAGCCCACAGTTTTCTGATGGTATAATTGGCTGAGTATAATTCCTGTATATCTTATATTAGTATTGGGATTAATAGTCATTCCTTAGTATTGTTGTTAATTATTTAGTCTTATCCTATTAAATCTATTTATATTTCAACCCTTGTGTTTCCTTGCTTTCCCCAGTTCCCCTTTCTGGATGGGGAGGGGTCATCAGGTGATAGAATAATTGTCTAAACGTCAATAAATTGTTATGGGTTTTCTCAAACCATAACAGCCACAAAGGCTCATCTCTGGCTTATGTTCAACTTGGTGTCCACCATGACCCCCAGGGCCTTTTTTGCCAACGTGCTTTCCAGCTGGGCTGCCTCCAGCATGCACTGATGCTTGGGTGCTCCCCAGGTGCAGGACTTTGCACTTCTCCTTGTTGAGCTTCATGAGGTTCCTATAGGCCCATTTTTCCACCCTGTCAAGGTTCCTCTAGATGGCAGCACAACCTGTTATATCTGAACAATCTGCTCTAGTTAAAGATGTCCCAGCATACTGAAGTAGGATTGGACTAGATGACCTTTAAAGGTCCCTTCTAACACAACACATTCTATGATTCTATAGTCAGCCACTCCTAGTTTGGTGTCACCTGCAGATTTGCCAAGGGTACACTCTGTCCAATCATAATGAAGAAGTTAAATATTTTCATTAACCTGACACTAGAGTACACTGATAGTTACCTGACTCTGACTGCAGTATATGCCACTGATGTTAATGACAATGTTAAACACTCCAGCAAAGAACTATAAAATCTAAGTACCAGATAGCAAACCCTTGCACAGAGGTACAGTATAAGCACACCATCTTGCCCACATCTCTTAAGGGGGATGTCTTATAGATAATGTTTAAAACAAATCCCTAATTCTTGTTTATAAGGGAAACTTGCAACACTACAAAAATAAAATCAACACAAATGAAATAACAACTGTCCACATAATTTCTTTGCCAATTTCATTATGCTAACTATATTGTCCTTTAATATTGTAACACTTATCAAAAAAATATTATAAACATATTTATAACTGTATTATTGTTAATTATATTATTAAAATATATTTATTAAATGATATTTATAATGTATTTGTATTAAATTATGTTTATATTATTATAAAATAATGTGTCTTATGTGAGAACAGTGCACAAATCTATGGGTGTTCCAGGGGGCAATTAAGCAGAGATCCTAAGTTGCATGCTGAGAGTCAGAAAGATGACCACAGCCTCTCCCTCATCAATGCTTCATGCCGCACTGAAGTGGGTTTGAGATTTGTGTTCTGACATAATAGGGGCTAAAAGTCATAATCGCCCCAGCTATTGGCAAAGTGCTGGGAAATAATCTTAGCCATCGAAGGAGACTGAGATAGTATAAAATGATTTATTTTAATCATAAATATGTTTGGAGGCACAGACTCTGAAAATTGTTTCAAGAAAGATATGATGAAGACGGATCTAAGGAACTAGATTTTGTTTTTTAAATTTATCACTGTTTCAGGGAATGTAATACTAAAGCCTCCTGCAAAGACATGTGAGATACAAAAATCCAAAATTGCTGAGTTCCTAGGCTATAGAAGCTACACAGCCTATTCCAGGACCTACTAAAATATTGTTTTTTAAATGTGTTGCTTTTTCTTTGTTCTCAGGCTGTGCTTTCCTGGTCACATTAATACATAATTAAAGGGTCACAGATGAAGACATTTTGCACTGAAGGGGAAACTGGCATGCACCTAGAATATCCAAGACAGCCAGGTGCTGACAGATTCATTAGAACATCTTTACTCCATTCAGAATCAGTCTTAAAGATCAAGAGAACATTGTTTTTTAAAGCAGAGGCACCTCTAGTCATCTCCTGAAGAAGAGAGCAGATGATAATTGATGTGGGCCGGAGAGCATGATGCGCAAGCAGAGTGACTTATTAGCAACTAAAACTAAGGCAGAAAAGCATCAACTTGATTGTTTTCCTACAGAGTCAGAAAGAAAACCCACATAAAACATCAGAAACTGTTACTGATGGTCTCTACTGGCCTGCAAGAACAAATTATCATTTGGTGTTTCATAAACAACATTCCAAATTAAATTGCATGAATATAGAAAAAAAGCAGTTAAAACACGGATCAAATGCTGATCATTTGAAGACTTTATTTCGTTGCTGAATAGTCCAGCTTGTGACAGGACTTTGAATAACCCTGTCCCTGTTCCCTCAGAAAGGCTGGAAAAGCAGTAACAGGCTTATAATGAAAAAAAAATTAGATCCAAACAACAGAAGAACTGCAAAAACTCAATAGTCTTTACAATGGAAAAAACAAAAACATACCTTTTTTTCAAAGCAACCAAAACTTAAACTTCTTTAGGAATGACAGCTTTCAGGTGTACAATGTGAATGCATAAATAGATCGCAGTCACACCAAGCCTCCAGCTCTCTAAAATCAGGGAAATTAACTAAATTTCTGCTCTTTGATTGCACATACTTAGTTTAATTAGAAAGGACAATGAAATTATTACTTCAGCTCTACTGAACTCTGTTTGTCTCAAGAAGACACTCTTTCTCCCACATCGCTTCCTCCTTCTACCTTCATATTTTGTACAACAACCTTCAAAATCCATTTCACACTACAAAAACAACAAGAGCCCTGTGTCTCCTGAACTTTTGTTGAAACTGTGTTTGCCCAGTAGACTCAACTGCAGATGCAGAAAGTGCTGGTATACAGCACTCTTCTGCTAGAACAGTTTCACACATACCCCGGTGACATATATTTAGAAAGCATAGCTCTCTAAATAGGCACATAGGGCACAGCTGAACAGAATTACACATTACACATTAAACATTGAAGAGACAGGTAGTTAGTTTTGCTTCCTCCAAGCCAAAAAATAATTCCACAAAAACTTCATACTACATAGGCTGAGAAGCTGTGGCAAGGATTGTCAGCAACCTCATACATCCCACTGAATATGACACAAGATTATGCATTTTTCTAGACTTCACCACGACAATTGCACTTAATTTCTGGGCTAAGGTTCACAGCCCTTGGAGAATGCACGAGATCCTTCTACTATGTCCACTACAGTGTGTTCGGGAAAGAGTCACCCCAGGACCTCTCCAGGTCCACTGTAACTCCAAAAGTCATTCAGGACAATTTTGACCACACACCATAAAGCAACAGAAATTAGCAACATATATTTATGACACTTAAAGTTCCCCTCAGGGAGGATTGTCTGTGTACAAATTGATACCGGGCATAACAGACGGTGAAAGATGCATTGCTCACTGTAAAACAGTGGTGATACAAGACAGCTAAATTGCTGACCAAAAGGACAATCCTCAATCCTGTTTTCAGGCCCTCATCACGTGTTATAAGACAGCTTTTCTCTGTGGCTGTTAACTGCTTGATTAGCCCAGCTGTAATGTGAAACTTTAGCCTAAAGGTGCAGTTGCACAAGCAGCTAAGCTCATCTAACAGTGCGCTGCTGTTGGGAAAGGGCTGCTCTTACTCCCTTTGTGTCCTTCCTCCTTTCCTCCAGCCACCTCTTGAAATGTCCTTCACATCTTGTAGCAGCCCTGGTATGTGCTGGATCCTTCACTGGGATGCAGCTAAGGTCTGGAGATGATTTGGATTCAGAATATGAGAGCAAAGAAACCTTTAGGATAATTGCATAAAATACTATTGCTTCTAGGCAGCTAAATAAAAAAAAAAAAAATAGATCTGTGGGATCTGTATAAAGTAAAATGAAATTCAGCAGCCCCAGAAATCAGTTTTCAGGTGAAATAGTACAACTACACCACTTTTTATTTCATTATGGCTTTTTACATCTTTCTCTTGCTGTAATGAGACTCATACACTTTATTCAGCATAAACAGTAACAAATTGACTTCTTAGATCCTAATAAAATTTTGTTGCTGTTCCAGTGACTATATTGGATAGAAAGTGGAAAAACTAAGCTCACCAGAAGGCTGGAGGGAAAAAAGTCTATTTTCTCTTGATACTACTTAGATAGGTGCTAGACAAAGCCCTAACTCACACATTTACTATGTCTGATTGCTCATCAGCTTTGCATTTCTTGAAGGCACAGGTGTCTAATTACAAGTGCTAGTAGCTCTTATTCAAGGTACATGGTTCAGATAAGAATAATCAATGCCTTCATAAAGAAAAAGAAGATTTCAACCAGTGGTACTAATGCTCCTTCAGAAGGTTTAGAGTGTAATAACATTAAAAGTATTGTAGCAGTCTCAATTTTTCATTTTTATTTGTCCCACATATCCAATTTAAAATGTTTAATAACTTTAAAATGCTTCTCTTAGAATAAAAGAGAAACTAAGAACAATATGGGAGTCACTACCTAAGTCCAGGATTGAAGAGTTTGGATCCGGTTCTGAGTTGTCACAAATCTTGTGTGCTTTAAAGAAATCACTTAACCTGTGTCTCCAATGCTCCACTATTTAGATTATGTGCTTTTCAATCCACTGGTTGACTAATATTATGGGACGAGGATCTTGGTTATCTCATCTAAATACAAAAACCAAGTACCTCAATACATACAATAAACAAAAATATTTTAAAGTTTAAGACCCTCTACTGATCTGTAAGCAGTAGCTGGCAACGAATAGTCAGCATAAACTGAAAACACTGGTGGATTTAGGAGTATTTATGTCTAAAATGCAAATTATAAGACACTTTGGAGTTGAAATTGTGTATTTAATGTAAACCTAATTCCCATTTAATAATGAGTACAAGACTGACTGCCTCAGAAGGGTGACAAGCAATTATTCCCCAAACGCAGAACATTTTTGTTTCAAACAAGAAAGCACCACATTGTATAAACACATCTCTCCATTTTTTTCAAATCCTTTCCTCTTCTTGAGATAACAATGCTCCTCTGCTCTGTTAGTAACAGTCAGAGATAACTTTACATAATAATTTTTAGTGTTGTCACAGACCAAAGCAAAGAAAACAATACAAAAGCAGATAGTAACATTTACTCCAAGAAAGTTCAAACTGAGAAGCAAACAAATGAGGATGTTTTTCCTCACTTGAAACGGGAAGGATAAGAAAGCTCAATTAAAATGCATACAATAAAATGCATACATACTTATGTTACTAATAAACTTTCCCTTTGAAAAGCAAATTTCACCTAAACATTGTGACAATGAGGATTTTTAAAGTGACTTTTTATGAAGTATTCCTGAACTATACAGTTGTAATTTTCTCTTCCAGCACAGAGAGGTGTATCAAATCTGTTAACGGACAGATTTAAACCAGTGACACAAAATTGGAACTCAGTGTCCTGATTACCTAACCCACAATCCTAATTTTTCCAGTTTAATTTCTGACACAAAAGCATGTTTTAAAAAATATTTCCCCATTTCCCTTTACCTACGAACTTCTTCATTTAAATATTTGTAAAAGTACAGTTGGGCGACTGATTTTTCCTAATTGAGAAATTTTATGTATTTTTATGTTCCTATCAAGGTTTTCTCCAAAATAAAGAACTGATTTATACCTGTGTGTTTTCCATTTAATTAATGGATAGTCGTCATTTATCTATGAGATGTTAAATGACTCAATAAATGCAACCTGAAGTTAAATAGATTATATATCAGTCACAAGACTGATATTATCATTAATCATAAGAAAATATAAAAAGTTCTCATGAGATTACTACTAATTACCTTAAATCCAAGGTTATCATCCATTTCCATGTACAAGTGATGTATATTCCTGCTAATATAAGAGTTTCAAGCCACAAATTCATTGAATAAATATAATATTTCACTATGGACATGAAGGTCTATTGACTCTTTCTTATTTCAAAAGCATATCTAATGGAGATATGTTTTATAGTCTCTTCTTAAAGTAAAAGCAGATTTAACTAAACTGCCTTAAAAATTACCCTGGAAGAACTGATGTCTTCAATGCAAATGTGAAGTATCTTGCAATTTGTGTACTATAAATTCAAAATTGATTTTAGGATTTCCCTGTGTGTTTAGGCTTACAATTTAAAATTTAAAGTCAAGGGGAAAAAATACTAACCACTGTTGTTGTCATATAATTTCAGATTATGAAGTTAGAGTTTATATTTGTTTGTTTCTTTAACACCAAACACTATACGTGCTGTTATTCCAGCTTTAGTTGACGAACTTGCATTGTATTTTTAAGAGGACTTCAAAATCTAAGCCAGTATTAGAAGGGTGTCCATTGCTGTATATGCATAAGCATCAATTGGGTACTAGCATATGTACACTTGAGAATATGAACCAATGCCTTTGCAAGTAAGTTGCCCTGCTCCAAAATGAAAAGTTTCTCCACAGGAATGAAAAGAATTCATTTGTTTAACAATTTACTCCAGACAAAACCTTCCGTTGCTCTTAGGGGTGTTCATTTAACAGAGGAGATGCTTTGTAACTTAAAGCACTTGAGAAACTTGGTTATATTTTGCTAGTACCCAGTTCTACATACTCTCTTTTAATGTAATTTCAACACAGTACAAACCTTTCCTCAATCTCAAATGGTTGCCACAAAGATAGAAACAATAGTACTAACTTTCTTCATAGGTAACTCGTTCCTCCCTTTCCTTTATCTAGTCTCCGTTGTGGAATACTTAATTGCTTGGTAGGGAACACCAGAAGATTGCAGCCATTGTGATGGAGAAGTGGGGTGCAAAAGAAGCATCAGTCCTTGGGATAAATTCCTGAATACTTATACATGATTTGCACTTTGTCTTATGTTTGGAGATGACAATGAACATCAACAGAGAAAAATCTATGGAATGACCCACAAGGAGATTTGATCCCGCAGATTTTTGGAAGGATAAGCTGTTAGCTACTACAAATAATTTGTATCTCTTATCTTGGTAATTCACAAATGGTTCAGAAATGTTTGGTTTATTCCTAGCTGTTCGGGGTGTTTTAGTTGCTTTTTTTTTCCCTTCAGGTTTTCTTTCCTTACAAAGCTGTTGCATTTGGTTATGCTGGCCAATTACTGTTATTATTCCTCTTACAGTGTGATCCTCACACCTACATATGAACGTTATTGCAGTATTTAATTTGCTACTCTGCTGCCATATGTCAAAAAAATAAAAGGACACTCATGCTATCATCTTCTCACTGTTACAAGTTTACTAAACAGTTTCTAAAGCCACAACCAGACCTGCACATGAAAATTTTTAAAACAGCAAAACTGGTTTACATATCATTCCAGCTTCCACCTACACCAAATCAGTCACTCAAACAGGAGAGACACATCTACACTTGGAAGTTTTTTCTTGCTTGCATTTAATACAGTCAAGAATAGTCAAAATTCTCTTGCTTTGTTTAATAATGCATAATGGCTATGCTCATTTGCAATAAAATCACAAACCCTTAAGGCAAATTAAACATTTGTGCAGATGGAAGCTATAATTACATTTTTAGGTCACAGATGGGTTTTGCCTTGTTTTTCTTTGTCTGTGTTGTGGGTGGCATAACCTTTGTGTGTGGCACATATGGCAGCCACTGTGCAGTTTGTCCACTCCGCAGGCAATCTGTCAGTGAAGTTTCAGTCATCTGATGTGCAGTCCGCTCCTAACTATATTCCTACTCCATAGCTGCCCAAAAGCCAAAACATCATGGCAACGACACACAATCTTGAAACCCCCTTTGTAATTTCATGCTTAGAAAAGCAGATTCTAACATTTTCTTTCAAGCAATTTGTTTCTACAATAGGCTATGTTGAATTTAAGAAAATTTGTTCAGGATTGCATGGCCAATTCACATATTAAATAGCATTGGTTTTAACTTAGTCATTTGCTTCTTAAAACATTACTTAGTCCTGAATAGTTTCTGATAGAAGGAATTTCACACAGCATGAAGAGAAATTTAAAACTTTTGTTGAGAAACCTGTGTAACTGAAATTCTTTGTGAATTACTCTGTTTTTCTGAAGTTCTTAAGGGCCTTTAATGTTAAACTGATATTTTAAAGTCAATTTCCTAGTTTATGGTTTAGGATTTCTGTGTTAATCAAGCTATAAATTGCTAAAAGTAAAAAATGATCTGAGTAAACAGGAAAAAAAAAAAGACCAATTGCGGGTTGACCATCCATACAACCAAATGAAGCTGATATTTAGCACTATTAGTTCAGGGAAAAAAGCTACAAAGAAAAAAAGGTTTCTGTAAAGTTAAGCAAGCTTTAAGCATAGCAATAATGAAATACATTAAAAACTTTACCATGGAATTTCAAAAGCACCTTTCACAGGATTGATTTACAAAGCATCTTGAGATAAAATGACAAAATTAATCAGTGACTATTTTATCATTGCTAGTTAATAAGTCTGTGTCTGACTATATAGTTAATTACTTTATATGGACATCAACATACACCTGTAGATGAAAATAAATCACTACACTTTTGCAATAATTGGCACTCTATAAAAATTGAGCCTAAGGAAAGTGTTCATATGGAATTTACAGAACAATAGAAACTACTAAAATTACTCATTAAGAAAAATAAATGTCTGAAAATTGAGGAAAATGTATCCCTCTTCCTAATATTTGCCATTTCATTTTTGAAGTGTAGGACATTTGCTTGCAATGCAGGTCAGTGCAAATTTTGAGTTAATATTTCCCTTATTATTTGGACCTTTTAAGTAATCTTGTTTTATTTGCAGATTTTTTTCCCCACTCAAAAGTGCAAGCAAGAAGTTGCTAGCTGAAATATATTTCAAAACAATGTATTTTAAACAAATGCTGTAGACTCTTGATTTAGAAGCATTCCAATCTGGTAACAGCAATGTGTGTGATCTTTCCAATTAAACAGCTTTAAATTTCATACATCTAAAAATTTTCAAATGAATCCTTTACAAGAAGGAGATATTTGCAGAAATTATGTTGAGAAGAAAGATGAATAATATTATTAGAAAACTATCTTTGCAAATACTATTTGCAAACAGAAAATGAGACAAAACGTTCAGTATGAATAATTCATCACATTCCTCTGAAAATTCAGTTTCAAAATTAACTTATGCATCAACACTTTTTATATTTTTGAGGGACTGAGTAGAGCATAA